>NW_028125266.1:0-171982 GCF_965194825.1 Balaenoptera physalus
AACTGGGCTTTGGTTACAGCAGGAATGCAAGCCGACTCTCTCCTGTAAATATGGGGTCTTAAGGTATGACACTCTAGAAGGAATGCGAAGCAGTTTTGGTTTCTCAGTGCCGCTCAGCCTAGGGCAATGAGGCAGATTTCCATGACATGTAGGATGTAAGAGAACAGATTTCCTGGAGCTGTTGGAGTGCGGAGGAAACCTAGGTCTCCCAAGGAAGAGTGCAGTGTGTTGCCCTACACTCAGCATACACAGAGTGACTGGGAAAGGTTTCCGGGCCTGGATGTTTCTTAGTAGGCCAGGGGAGCCTGCCTGAACTCGGTGTTCTAGCAGGGAAAAGGGTGCCCACGCGAGGTCCTGGTGCCCTGAAAAGCTTACTAACGTTAAAAGAAAGCAGACCTAAATTTAAGCCTCAAGGACTCTGCTCCAAGCTTCCGCTTCGGCAGGCTATTCAAGGCTTTACCTTGAGGAAGGGACTCCCGTCAAGTTTCCTTTTAGCTCTAGAGCGTCTCAGGAGGAGCTCCCACCCAGGCTATGAAAGCACCCTGTTGATGGAGAGAACACTCGTTCCCTTCCCAGAGCCCTGCCTACTGCGACTAGACACCCGTCCTAAAACTGTTATTTAGGTAGTGTTAAGGCAACATGAATGGAGCATTCAAAATGGGAAAGCAAGGCCTGTGCCATCAGGTCCCTGTTTCCAGCGAACACGCAGCCTACCTCCTTGTGCTTTCTACCAGGTAAATACACACTCTAGCTACACACTGGTCCCTTCCCTGAATAACGTTTTCTTGGCATGGAGTTCTCCGTGTAGCCAACTGCCTATCCCAAGGAAGGCTCTAGGTACGCTATCGGGGCTTAGCTTCTTCTAAAACCCTGCAGTGTAAGACGTAGAACTGTGCTTTGCTTCCAGCAGGAAAGCAAGCCGACTTTCTCCTGTAAGTATGGGGTGTTAAGGTATGACACTCTAGAAGGAATGCGAAGCAGTTTTGGTTTCTCAGTGCCGCTCAGCCTAGGGCAATGAGGCAAGATATGCATGACATGTGGGATGTAAGAGAACAGATTTCCTGGAGCCTTTGGAGTGCTGATTAAACCTAGGTCTCCCAAGGAAGAGTGCAGTGTGTTGCCCTACACTCAGCATACGCAGAGTGACTGGGAAAGGTTTCCGGGCCTGGATGTTTCTTAGCAGCCTAGTGGAGGCTGCCGGTACTAGGTGTTCTTGCAGGGAATAGGGAGCCCACGCGAGGTCCTCGGTGTCCTGAAAGCTTACTAACCTTAAAAGAAAACAAACCTAAAGCTAATGCTTCAAGGACTCTGCTCCAAGCTTCCGCTTTGGTAGGCTATTCAAGGCTTTATCTTGGGGAAAGGACTCACGTCACGTTTCCTTTTAGCTCTAGAGCGTCTCAGGAGGAGCTCCCACCCAGGCTATGAAAGCACCCTGTTGATCTAGAGAACACTCGTTCCCTTCCCAGAGCCCTGCCTACAGTGTCTAAAGGCCCGTCCTAAAACTGTAATTTAGGTAGCTTCAAGGCAGCATGAGTGGTGCATTCAAAATGGGAAAGCAAGCCTTGTGCCATCAGGTGACCGTTTCCAGCGAAAACGCAGCCTACCTCCTTGTGATTTCTACCAAGTAAATATACACTCTAGCTACACACTGGCCCCTTCCTTAATAAAGTTGGTTTGGCACGGAGTTCTGCGTGTAGCCACGGCCTCCCCAAAGGAGCGCTCTAGGTACGCTATCGGGGCTTAGCCTCTTCTAAAACCCTGCAGTGTAGGAGGAAGAACTGTGCTTTGGTACCAGCAGGAACGCAAGCCGACTTTCTCCTGTAAGTATGGCATCTTAAGGTATGACTTTGTAGAAGGAATGCTAAGCAGTTTTGGTTTCTCAGTGCCGATCAGCTTAGGGCAATGAGGCAGATTGGCATGACATGTAGGAAATGAGAGAACAGATTTCCTGGAGCTAGTGGAGTGCGGAGGAAATCCAGCTCCTCCAAGGAAGAGTGCAGTGTGTTGCCCTACACTTAGCATCCAGAGAGTGACTGGGAAACTTTTCGGGGCCTGGATGTTTCCTGGCAGGCCAGGGGAGCCTGGCCGGTCCCGGTGTTCTTGCAGGGAATAGGGTGCCCACGCGAGGTCCTCGGTACCTGAAAAGCTTACTAACGTTAAAAGAAAGCAGACCTAAAATTAAGCCTCAAGTTCTCTGCTCCAAGCTTCCGCTTCGGCAGGCTATTCAAGGCTTTACCTTGAGGAAAGGACTCCCGTCAAGTTTCCTTTTAGCTCTAGAGCGTCTCAGGAGGAGCTCCCAGCCAGGCTATGAAAGCACCCTGTTGATTTAGAGAAAACTCTTTCCCTTCCCAGTACACTGCCTACAGTGACAGGGACCCGTGCGAAACACTGTTATTTAGGTAGCTTCAAGGCAGCAAGAATGGAGCATTCAATATGGAAAAGCAAGCCTTGTGCCATAAATTCCCCGTTTCCAGTGAACACGCAGCCTACCTCCTTGAGATTTTACCAAGTAAATATACACTCTAGCTCCACACTGGTCCCTTCCTTGAATAAAGTTGGTTTGGCAGGGAGTTCTGCGTCTAGCCAACGGCGTCCACCAAGGAGCGATCTAGGTTCGCTATCGGGGCTTAGCTTCTTCTAAAACCCTGCACTGGAAGAGCAAGAACTGGGCTTTGGTTACAGCAGGAATGCAAGCCGACTCTCTCCTGTAAATATGGGGTCTTAAGGTATGACACTCTAGAAGGAATGCGAAGCAGTTTTGGTTTCTCAGTGCCGCTCAGCCTAGGGCAATGAGGCAGATTTCCATGACATGTAGGATGTAAGAGAACAGATTTCCTGGAGCTGTTGGAGTGCGGAGGAAACCTAGGTCTCCCAAGGAAGAGTGCAGTGTGTTGCCCTACACTCAGCATACAGAGAGTGACTGGGAAAGGTTTCCGGGCCTGGATGTTTCTTAGCAGGCCAGGGGAGCCTGCCTGAACTCGGTGTTCTAGCAGGGAAAAGGGTGCCCACGCGAGGTCCTGGTGCCCTGAAAAGCTTACTAACGTTAAAAGAAAGCAGACCTAAATTTAAGCCTCAAGGACTCTGCTCCAAGCTTCCGCTTCGGCAGGCTATTCAAGGCTTTACCTTGAGGAAGGGACTCCCGTCAAGTTTCCTTTTAGCTCTAGAGCGTCTCAGGAGGAGCTCCCACCCAGGCTATGAAAGCACCCTGTTGATGGAGAGAACACTCGTTCCCTTCCCAGAGCCCTGCCTACAGTGTCTAAAGGCCCGTCCTAAAACTGTAATTTAGGTAGCTTCAAGGCAGCATGAGTGGTGCATTCAAAATGGGAAAGCAAGCCTTGTGCCATCAGGTGACCGTTTCCAGCGAAAACGCAGCCTACCTCCTTGTGATTTCTACCAAGTAAATATACACTCTAGCTACACACTGGTCCCTTCCTTAATAAAGTTGGTTTGGCACGGAGTTCTGCGTGTAGCCACGGCCTCCCCAAAGGAGCGCTCTAGGTACGCTATCGGGGCTTAGCCTCTTCTAAAACCCTGCAGTGTAGGAGGAAGAACTGTGCTTTGGTACCAGCAGGAACGCAAGCCGACTTTCTCCTGTAAGTATGGCATCTTAAGGTATGACTTTGTAGAAGGAATGCTAAGCAGTTTTGGTTTCTCAGTGCCGATCAGCTTAGGGCAATGAGGCAGATTGGCATGACATGTAGGAAATGAGAGAACAGATTTCCTGGAGCTAGTGGAGTGCGGAGGAAATCCAGCTCCTCCAAGGAAGAGTGCAGTGTGTTGCCCTACACTTAGCATCCAGAGAGTGACTGGGAAACTTTTCGGGGCCTGGATGTTTCCTGGCAGGCCAGGGGAGCCTGGCCGGTCCCGGTGTTCTTGCAGGGAATAGGGTGCCCACGCGAGGTCCTCGGTACCTGAAAAGCTTACTAACGTTAAAAGAAAGCAGACCTAAAATTAAGCCTCAAGTTCTCTGCTCCAAGCTTCCGCTTCGGCAGGCTATTCAAGGCTTTACCTTGAGGAAAGGACTCCCGTCAAGTTTCCTTTTAGCTCTAGAGCGTCTCAGGAGGAGCTCCCAGCCAGGCTATGAAAGCACCCTGTTGATTTAGAGAAAACTCTTTCCCTTCCCAGTACACTGCCTACAGTGACAGGGACCCGTGCGAAACACTGTTATTTAGGTAGCTTCAAGGCAGCAAGAATGGAGCATTCAATATGGAAAAGCAAGCCTTGTGCCATAAATTCCCCGTTTCCAGTGAACACGCAGCCTACCTCCTTGAGATTTTACCAAGTAAATATACACTCTAGCTCCACACTGGTCCCTTCCTTGAATAAAGTTGGTTTGGCAGGGAGTTCTGCGTCTAGCCAACGGCGTCCACCAAGGAGCGATCTAGGTTCGCTATCGGGGCTTAGCTTCTTCTAAAACCCTGCACTGGAAGAGCAAGAACTGGGCTTTGGTTACAGCAGGAATGCAAGCCGACTCTCTCCTGTAAATATGGGGTCTTAAGGTATGACACTCTAGAAGGAATGCGAAGCAGTTTTGGTTTCTCAGTGCCGCTCAGCCTAGGGCAATGAGGCAGATTTCCATGACATGTAGGATGTAAGAGAACAGATTTCCTGGAGCTGTTGGAGTGCGGAGGAAACCTAGGTCTCCCAAGGAAGAGTGCAGTGTGTTGCCCTACACTCAGCATACACAGAGTGACTGGGAAAGGTTTCCGGGCCTGGATGTTTCTTAGTAGGCCAGGGGAGCCTGCCTGAACTCGGTGTTCTAGCAGGGAAAAGGGTGCCCACGCGAGGTCCTGGTGCCCTGAAAAGCTTACTAACGTTAAAAGAAAGCAGACCTAAATTTAAGCCTCAAGGACTCTGCTCCAAGCTTCCGCTTCGGCAGGCTATTCAAGGCTTTACCTTGAGGAAGGGACTCCCGTCAAGTTTCCTTTTAGCTCTAGAGCGTCTCAGGAGGAGCTCCCACCCAGGCTATGAAAGCACCCTGTTGATGGAGAGAACACTCGTTCCCTTCCCAGAGCCCTGCCTACTGCGACTAGACACCCGTCCTAAAACTGTTATTTAGGTAGTGTTAAGGCAACATGAATGGAGCATTCAAAATGGGAAAGCAAGGCCTGTGCCATCAGGTCCCTGTTTCCAGCGAACACGCAGCCTACCTCCTTGTGCTTTCTACCAGGTAAATACACACTCTAGCTACACACTGGTCCCTTCCCTGAATAACGTTTTCTTGGCATGGAGTTCTCCGTGTAGCCAACTGCCTATCCCAAGGAAGGCTCTAGGTACGCTATCGGGGCTTAGCTTCTTCTAAAACCCTGCAGTGTAAGACGTAGAACTGTGCTTTGCTTCCAGCAGGAAAGCAAGCCGACTTTCTCCTGTAAGTATGGGGTGTTAAGGTATGACACTCTAGAAGGAATGCGAAGCAGTTTTGGTTTCTCAGTGCCGCTCAGCCTAGGGCAATGAGGCAAGATATGCATGACATGTGGGATGTAAGAGAACAGATTTCCTGGAGCCTTTGGAGTGCTGATTAAACCTAGGTCTCCCAAGGAAGAGTGCAGTGTGTTGCCCTACACTCAGCATACGCAGAGTGACTGGGAAAGGTTTCCGGGCCTGGATGTTTCTTAGCAGCCTAGTGGAGGCTGCCGGTACTAGGTGTTCTTGCAGGGAATAGGGAGCCCACGCGAGGTCCTCGGTGTCCTGAAAGCTTACTAACCTTAAAAGAAAACAAACCTAAAGCTAATGCTTCAAGGACTCTGCTCCAAGCTTCCGCTTTGGTAGGCTATTCAAGGCTTTATCTTGGGGAAAGGACTCACGTCACGTTTCCTTTTAGCTCTAGAGCGTCTCAGGAGGAGCTCCCACCCAGGCTATGAAAGCACCCTGTTGATCTAGAGAACACTCGTTCCCTTCCCAGAGCCCTGCCTACAGTGTCTAAAGGCCCGTCCTAAAACTGTAATTTAGGTAGCTTCAAGGCAGCATGAGTGGTGCATTCAAAATGGGAAAGCAAGCCTTGTGCCATCAGGTGACCGTTTCCAGCGAAAACGCAGCCTACCTCCTTGTGATTTCTACCAAGTAAATATACACTCTAGCTACACACTGGCCCCTTCCTTAATAAAGTTGGTTTGGCACGGAGTTCTGCGTGTAGCCACGGCCTCCCCAAAGGAGCGCTCTAGGTACGCTATCGGGGCTTAGCCTCTTCTAAAACCCTGCAGTGTAGGAGGAAGAACTGTGCTTTGGTACCAGCAGGAACGCAAGCCGACTTTCTCCTGTAAGTATGGCATCTTAAGGTATGACTTTGTAGAAGGAATGCTAAGCAGTTTTGGTTTCTCAGTGCCGATCAGCTTAGGGCAATGAGGCAGATTGGCATGACATGTAGGAAATGAGAGAACAGATTTCCTGGAGCTAGTGGAGTGCGGAGGAAATCCAGCTCCTCCAAGGAAGAGTGCAGTGTGTTGCCCTACACTTAGCATCCAGAGAGTGACTGGGAAACTTTTCGGGGCCTGGATGTTTCCTGGCAGGCCAGGGGAGCCTGGCCGGTCCCGGTGTTCTTGCAGGGAATAGGGTGCCCACGCGAGGTCCTCGGTACCTGAAAAGCTTACTAACGTTAAAAGAAAGCAGACCTAAAATTAAGCCTCAAGTTCTCTGCTCCAAGCTTCCGCTTCGGCAGGCTATTCAAGGCTTTACCTTGAGGAAAGGACTCCCGTCAAGTTTCCTTTTAGCTCTAGAGCGTCTCAGGAGGAGCTCCCAGCCAGGCTATGAAAGCACCCTGTTGATTTAGAGAAAACTCTTTCCCTTCCCAGTACACTGCCTACAGTGACAGGGACCCGTGCGAAACACTGTTATTTAGGTAGCTTCAAGGCAGCAAGAATGGAGCATTCAATATGGAAAAGCAAGCCTTGTGCCATAAATTCCCCGTTTCCAGTGAACACGCAGCCTACCTCCTTGAGATTTTACCAAGTAAATATACACTCTAGCTCCACACTGGTCCCTTCCTTGAATAAAGTTGGTTTGGCAGGGAGTTCTGCGTCTAGCCAACGGCGTCCACCAAGGAGCGATCTAGGTTCGCTATCGGGGCTTAGCTTCTTCTAAAACCCTGCACTGGAAGAGCAAGAACTGGGCTTTGGTTACAGCAGGAATGCAAGCCGACTCTCTCCTGTAAATATGGGGTCTTAAGGTATGACACTCTAGAAGGAATGCGAAGCAGTTTTGGTTTCTCAGTGCCGCTCAGCCTAGGGCAATGAGGCAAGATATGCATGACATGTGGGATGTAAGAGAACAGATTTCCTGGAGCCTTTGGAGTGCTGATTAAACCTAGGTCTCCCAAGGAAGAGTGCAGTGTGTTGCCCTACACTCAGCATACGCAGAGTGACTGGGAAAGGTTTCCGGGCCTGGATGTTTCTTAGCAGCCTAGTGGAGGCTGCCGGTACTAGGTGTTCTTGCAGGGAATAGGGAGCCCACGCGAGGTCCTCGGTGTCCTGAAAGCTTACTAACCTTAAAAGAAAACAAACCTAAAGCTAATGCTTCAAGGACTCTGCTCCAAGCTTCCGCTTTGGTAGGCTATTCAAGGCTTTATCTTGGGGAAAGGACTCACGTCACGTTTCCTTTTAGCTCTAGAGCGTCTCAGGAGGAGCTCCCACCCAGGCTATGAAAGCACCCTGTTGATCTAGAGAACACTCGTTCCCTTCCCAGAGCCCTGCCTACAGTGTCTAAAGGCCCGTCCTAAAACTGTAATTTAGGTAGCTTCAAGGCAGCATGAGTGGTGCATTCAAAATGGGAAAGCAAGCCTTGTGCCATCAGGTGACCGTTTCCAGCGAAAACGCAGCCTACCTCCTTGTGATTTCTACCAAGTAAATATACACTCTAGCTACACACTGGCCCCTTCCTTAATAAAGTTGGTTTGGCACGGAGTTCTGCGTGTAGCCACGGCCTCCCCAAAGGAGCGCTCTAGGTACGCTATCGGGGCTTAGCCTCTTCTAAAACCCTGCAGTGTAGGAGGAAGAACTGTGCTTTGGTACCAGCAGGAACGCAAGCCGACTTTCTCCTGTAAGTATGGCATCTTAAGGTATGACTTTGTAGAAGGAATGCTAAGCAGTTTTGGTTTCTCAGTGCCGATCAGCTTAGGGCAATGAGGCAGATTGGCATGACATGTAGGAAATGAGAGAACAGATTTCCTGGAGCTAGTGGAGTGCGGAGGAAATCCAGCTCCTCCAAGGAAGAGTGCAGTGTGTTGCCCTACACTTAGCATCCAGAGAGTGACTGGGAAACTTTTCGGGGCCTGGATGTTTCCTGGCAGGCCAGGGGAGCCTGGCCGGTCCCGGTGTTCTTGCAGGGAATAGGGTGCCCACGCGAGGTCCTCGGTACCTGAAAAGCTTACTAACGTTAAAAGAAAGCAGACCTAAAATTAAGCCTCAAGTTCTCTGCTCCAAGCTTCCGCTTCGGCAGGCTATTCAAGGCTTTACCTTGAGGAAAGGACTCCCGTCAAGTTTCCTTTTAGCTCTAGAGCGTCTCAGGAGGAGCTCCCAGCCAGGCTATGAAAGCACCCTGTTGATTTAGAGAAAACTCTTTCCCTTCCCAGTACACTGCCTACAGTGACAGGGACCCGTGCGAAACACTGTTATTTAGGTAGCTTCAAGGCAGCAAGAATGGAGCATTCAATATGGAAAAGCAAGCCTTGTGCCATAAATTCCCCGTTTCCAGTGAACACGCAGCCTACCTCCTTGAGATTTTACCAAGTAAATATACACTCTAGCTCCACACTGGTCCCTTCCTTGAATAAAGTTGGTTTGGCAGGGAGTTCTGCGTCTAGCCAACGGCGTCCACCAAGGAGCGATCTAGGTTCGCTATCGGGGCTTAGCTTCTTCTAAAACCCTGCACTGGAAGAGCAAGAACTGGGCTTTGGTTACAGCAGGAATGCAAGCCGACTCTCTCCTGTAAATATGGGGTCTTAAGGTATGACACTCTAGAAGGAATGCGAAGCAGTTTTGGTTTCTCAGTGCCGCTCAGCCTAGGGCAATGAGGCAGATTTCCATGACATGTAGGATGTAAGAGAACAGATTTCCTGGAGCTGTTGGAGTGCGGAGGAAACCTAGGTCTCCCAAGGAAGAGTGCAGTGTGTTGCCCTACACTCAGCATACACAGAGTGACTGGGAAAGGTTTCCGGGCCTGGATGTTTCTTAGCAGGCCAGGGGAGCCTGCCTGAACTCGGTGTTCTAGCAGGAAAAAGGGTGCCCACGCGAGGTCCTGGTGCCCTGAAAAGCTTACTAACGTTAAAAGAAAGCAGACCTAAATTTAAGCCTCAAGGACTCTGCTCCAAGCTTCCGCTTCGGCAGGCTATTCAAGGCTTTACCTTGAGGAAGGGACTCCCGTCAAGTTTCCTTTTAGCTCTAGAGCGTCTCAGGAGGAGCTCCCACCCAGGCTATGAAAGCACCCTGTTGATGGAGAGAACACTCGTTCCCTTCCCAGAGCCCTGCCTACTGCGACTAGACACCCGTCCTAAAACTGTTATTTAGGTAGTGTTAAGGCAACATGAATGGAGCATTCAAAATGGGAAAGCAAGGCCTGTGCCATCAGGTCCCTGTTTCCAGCGAACACGCAGCCTACCTCCTTGTGCTTTCTACCAGGTAAATACACACTCTAGCTACACACTGGTCCCTTCCCTGAATAACGTTTTCTTGGCACGGAGTTCTCCGTGTAGCCAACTGCCTCTCCCAAGGAAGGCTCTAGGTACGCTATCGGGGCTTAGCTTCTTCTAAAACCCTGCAGTGTAAGACGTAGAACTGTGCTTTGCTTCCAGCAGGAAAGCAAGCCGACTTTCTCCTGTAAGTATGGGGTGTTAAGGTATGACACTCTAGAAGGAATGCGAAGCAGTTTTGGTTTCTCAGTGCCGCTCAGCCTAGGGCAATGAGGCAAGATATGCATGACATGTGGGATGTAAGAGAACAGATTTCCTGGAGCCTTTGGAGTGCTGATTAAACCTAGGTCTCCCAAGGAAGAGTGCAGTGTGTTGCCCTACACTCAGCATACGCAGAGTGACTGGGAAAGGTTTCCGGGCCTGGATGTTTCTTAGCAGCCTAGTGGAGGCTGCCGGTACTAGGTGTTCTTGCAGGGAATAGGGAGCCCACGCGAGGTCCTCGGTGTCCTGAAAGCTTACTAACCTTAAAAGAAAACAAACCTAAAGCTAATGCTTCAAGGACTCTGCTCCAAGCTTCCGCTTTGGTAGGCTATTCAAGGCTTTATCTTGGGGAAAGGACTCACGTCACGTTTCCTTTTAGCTCTAGAGCGTCTCAGGAGGAGCTCCCACCCAGGCTATGAAAGCACCCTGTTGATCTAGAGAACACTCGTTCCCTTCCCAGAGCCCTGCCTACAGTGTCTAAAGGCCCGTCCTAAAACTGTAATTTAGGTAGCTTCAAGGCAGCATGAGTGGTGCATTCAAAATGGGAAAGCAAGCCTTGTGCCATCAGGTGACCGTTTCCAGCGAAAACGCAGCCTACCTCCTTGTGATTTCTACCAAGTAAATATACACTCTAGCTACACACTGGCCCCTTCCTTAATAAAGTTGGTTTGGCACGGAGTTCTGCGTGTAGCCACGGCCTCCCCAAAGGAGCGCTCTAGGTACGCTATCGGGGCTTAGCCTCTTCTAAAACCCTGCAGTGTAGGAGGAAGAACTGTGCTTTGGTACCAGCAGGAACGCAAGCCGACTTTCTCCTGTAAGTATGGCATCTTAAGGTATGACTTTGTAGAAGGAATGCTAAGCAGTTTTGGTTTCTCAGTGCCGATCAGCTTAGGGCAATGAGGCAGATTGGCATGACATGTAGGAAATGAGAGAACAGATTTCCTGGAGCTAGTGGAGTGCGGAGGAAATCCAGCTCCTCCAAGGAAGAGTGCAGTGTGTTGCCCTACACTTAGCATCCAGAGAGTGACTGGGAAACTTTTCGGGGCCTGGATGTTTCCTGGCAGGCCAGGGGAGCCTGGCCGGTCCCGGTGTTCTTGCAGGGAATAGGGTGCCCACGCGAGGTCCTCGGTACCTGAAAAGCTTACTAACGTTAAAAGAAAGCAGACCTAAAATTAAGCCTCAAGTTCTCTGCTCCAAGCTTCCGCTTCGGCAGGCTATTCAAGGCTTTACCTTGAGGAAAGGACTCCCGTCAAGTTTCCTTTTAGCTCTAGAGCGTCTCAGGAGGAGCTCCCAGCCAGGCTATGAAAGCACCCTGTTGATTTAGAGAAAACTCTTTCCCTTCCCAGTACACTGCCTACAGTGACAGGGACCCGTGCGAAACACTGTTATTTAGGTAGCTTCAAGGCAGCAAGAATGGAGCATTCAATATGGAAAAGCAAGCCTTGTGCCATAAATTCCCCGTTTCCAGTGAACACGCAGCCTACCTCCTTGAGATTTTACCAAGTAAATATACACTCTAGCTCCACACTGGTCCCTTCCTTGAATAAAGTTGGTTTGGCAGGGAGTTCTGCGTCTAGCCAACGGCGTCCACCAAGGAGCGATCTAGGTTCGCTATCGGGGCTTAGCTTCTTCTAAAACCCTGCACTGGAAGAGCAAGAACTGGGCTTTGGTTACAGCAGGAATGCAAGCCGACTCTCTCCTGTAAATATGGGGTCTTAAGGTATGACACTCTAGAAGGAATGCGAAGCAGTTTTGGTTTCTCAGTGCCGCTCAGCCTAGGGCAATGAGGCAGATTTCCATGACATGTAGGATGTAAGAGAACAGATTTCCTGGAGCTGTTGGAGTGCGGAGGAAACCTAGGTCTCCCAAGGAAGAGTGCAGTGTGTTGCCCTACACTCAGCATACACAGAGTGACTGGGAAAGGTTTCCGGGCCTGGATGTTTCTTAGCAGGCCAGGGGAGCCTGCCTGAACTCGGTGTTCTAGCAGGGAAAAGGGTGCCCACGCGAGGTCCTGGTGCCCTGAAAAGCTTACTAACGTTAAAAGAAAGCAGACCTAAATTTAAGCCTCAAGGACTCTGCTCCAAGCTTCCGCTTCGGCAGGCTATTCAAGGCTTTACCTTGAGGAAGGGACTCCCGTCAAGTTTCCTTTTAGCTCTAGAGCGTCTCAGGAGGAGCTCCCACCCAGGCTATGAAAGCACCCTGTTGATGGAGAGAACACTCGTTCCCTTCCCAGAGCCCTGCCTACTGCGACTAGACACCCGTCCTAAAACTGTTATTTAGGTAGTGTTAAGGCAACATGAATGGAGCATTCAAAATGGGAAAGCAAGGCCTGTGCCATCAGGTCCCTGTTTCCAGCGAACACGCAGCCTACCTCCTTGTGCTTTCTACCAGGTAAATACACACTCTAGCTACACACTGGTCCCTTCCCTGAATAACGTTTTCTTGGCATGGAGTTCTCCGTGTAGCCAACTGCCTATCCCAAGGAAGGCTCTAGGTACGCTATCGGGGCTTAGCTTCTTCTAAAACCCTGCAGTGTAAGACGTAGAACTGTGCTTTGCTTCCAGCAGGAAAGCAAGCCGACTTTCTCCTGTAAGTATGGGGTGTTAAGGTATGACACTCTAGAAGGAATGCGAAGCAGTTTTGGTTTCTCAGTGCCGCTCAGCCTAGGGCAATGAGGCAAGATATGCATGACATGTGGGATGTAAGAGAACAGATTTCCTGGAGCCTTTGGAGTGCTGATTAAACCTAGGTCTCCCAAGGAAGAGTGCAGTGTGTTGCCCTACACTCAGCATACGCAGAGTGACTGGGAAAGGTTTCCGGGCCTGGATGTTTCTTAGCAGCCTAGTGGAGGCTGCCGGTACTAGGTGTTCTTGCAGGGAATAGGGAGCCCACGCGAGGTCCTCGGTGTCCTGAAAGCTTACTAACCTTAAAAGAAAACAAACCTAAAGCTAATGCTTCAAGGACTCTGCTCCAAGCTTCCGCTTTGGTAGGCTATTCAAGGCTTTATCTTGGGGAAAGGACTCACGTCACGTTTCCTTTTAGCTCTAGAGCGTCTCAGGAGGAGCTCCCACCCAGGCTATGAAAGCACCCTGTTGATCTAGAGAACACTCGTTCCCTTCCCAGAGCCCTGCCTACAGTGTCTAAAGGCCCGTCCTAAAACTGTAATTTAGGTAGCTTCAAGGCAGCATGAGTGGTGCATTCAAAATGGGAAAGCAAGCCTTGTGCCATCAGGTGACCGTTTCCAGCGAAAACGCAGCCTACCTCCTTGTGATTTCTACCAAGTAAATATACACTCTAGCTACACACTGGCCCCTTCCTTAATAAAGTTGGTTTGGCACGGAGTTCTGCGTGTAGCCACGGCCTCCCCAAAGGAGCGCTCTAGGTACGCTATCGGGGCTTAGCCTCTTCTAAAACCCTGCAGTGTAGGAGGAAGAACTGTGCTTTGGTACCAGCAGGAACGCAAGCCGACTTTCTCCTGTAAGTATGGCATCTTAAGGTATGACTTTGTAGAAGGAATGCTAAGCAGTTTTGGTTTCTCAGTGCCGATCAGCTTAGGGCAATGAGGCAGATTGGCATGACATGTAGGAAATGAGAGAACAGATTTCCTGGAGCTAGTGGAGTGCGGAGGAAATCCAGCTCCTCCAAGGAAGAGTGCAGTGTGTTGCCCTACACTTAGCATCCAGAGAGTGACTGGGAAACTTTTCGGGGCCTGGATGTTTCCTGGCAGGCCAGGGGAGCCTGGCCGGTCCCGGTGTTCTTGCAGGGAATAGGGTGCCCACGCGAGGTCCTCGGTACCTGAAAAGCTTACTAACGTTAAAAGAAAGCAGACCTAAAATTAAGCCTCAAGTTCTCTGCTCCAAGCTTCCGCTTCGGCAGGCTATTCAAGGCTTTACCTTGAGGAAAGGACTCCCGTCAAGTTTCCTTTTAGCTCTAGAGCGTCTCAGGAGGAGCTCCCAGCCAGGCTATGAAAGCACCCTGTTGATTTAGAGAAAACTCTTTCCCTTCCCAGTACACTGCCTACAGTGACAGGGACCCGTGCGAAACACTGTTATTTAGGTAGCTTCAAGGCAGCAAGAATGGAGCATTCAATATGGAAAAGCAAGCCTTGTGCCATAAATTCCCCGTTTCCAGTGAACACGCAGCCTACCTCCTTGAGATTTTACCAAGTAAATATACACTCTAGCTCCACACTGGTCCCTTCCTTGAATAAAGTTGGTTTGGCAGGGAGTTCTGCGTCTAGCCAACGGCGTCCACCAAGGAGCGATCTAGGTTCGCTATCGGGGCTTAGCTTCTTCTAAAACCCTGCACTGGAAGAGCAAGAACTGGGCTTTGGTTACAGCAGGAATGCAAGCCGACTCTCTCCTGTAAATATGGGGTCTTAAGGTATGACACTCTAGAAGGAATGCGAAGCAGTTTTGGTTTCTCAGTGCCGCTCAGCCTAGGGCAATGAGGCAGATTTCCATGACATGTAGGATGTAAGAGAACAGATTTCCTGGAGCTGTTGGAGTGCGGAGGAAACCTAGGTCTCCCAAGGAAGAGTGCAGTGTGTTGCCCTACACTCAGCATACGCAGAGTGACTGGGAAAGGTTTCCGGGCCTGGATGTTTCTTAGCAGCCTAGTGGAGGCTGCCGGTACTAGGTGTTCTTGCAGGGAATAGGGAGCCCACGCGAGGTCCTCGGTGTCCTGAAAGCTTACTAACCTTAAAAGAAAACAAACCTAAAGCTAATGCTTCAAGGACTCTGCTCCAAGCTTCCGCTTTGGTAGGCTATTCAAGGCTTTATCTTGGGGAAAGGACTCACGTCACGTTTCCTTTTAGCTCTAGAGCGTCTCAGGAGGAGCTCCCACCCAGGCTATGAAAGCACCCTGTTGATCTAGAGAACACTCGTTCCCTTCCCAGAGCCCTGCCTACAGTGTCTAAAGGCCCGTCCTAAAACTGTAATTTAGGTAGCTTCAAGGCAGCATGAGTGGTGCATTCAAAATGGGAAAGCAAGCCTTGTGCCATCAGGTGACCGTTTCCAGCGAAAACGCAGCCTACCTCCTTGTGATTTCTACCAAGTAAATATACACTCTAGCTACACACTGGCCCCTTCCTTAATAAAGTTGGTTTGGCACGGAGTTCTGCGTGTAGCCACGGCCTCCCCAAAGGAGCGCTCTAGGTACGCTATCGGGGCTTAGCCTCTTCTAAAACCCTGCAGTGTAGGAGGAAGAACTGTGCTTTGGTACCAGCAGGAACGCAAGCCGACTTTCTCCTGTAAGTATGGCATCTTAAGGTATGACTTTGTAGAAGGAATGCTAAGCAGTTTTGGTTTCTCAGTGCCGATCAGCTTAGGGCAATGAGGCAGATTGGCATGACATGTAGGAAATGAGAGAACAGATTTCCTGGAGCTAGTGGAGTGCGGAGGAAATCCAGCTCCTCCAAGGAAGAGTGCAGTGTGTTGCCCTACACTTAGCATCCAGAGAGTGACTGGGAAACTTTTCGGGGCCTGGATGTTTCCTGGCAGGCCAGGGGAGCCTGGCCGGTCCCGGTGTTCTTGCAGGGAATAGGGTGCCCACGCGAGGTCCTCGGTACCTGAAAAGCTTACTAACGTTAAAAGAAAGCAGACCTAAAATTAAGCCTCAAGTTCTCTGCTCCAAGCTTCCGCTTCGGCAGGCTATTCAAGGCTTTACCTTGAGGAAAGGACTCCCGTCAAGTTTCCTTTTAGCTCTAGAGCGTCTCAGGAGGAGCTCCCAGCCAGGCTATGAAAGCACCCTGTTGATTTAGAGAAAACTCTTTCCCTTCCCAGTACACTGCCTACAGTGACAGGGACCCGTGCGAAACACTGTTATTTAGGTAGCTTCAAGGCAGCAAGAATGGAGCATTCAATATGGAAAAGCAAGCCTTGTGCCATAAATTCCCCGTTTCCAGTGAACACGCAGCCTACCTCCTTGAGATTTTACCAAGTAAATATACACTCTAGCTCCACACTGGTCCCTTCCTTGAATAAAGTTGGTTTGGCAGGGAGTTCTGCGTCTAGCCAACGGCGTCCACCAAGGAGCGATCTAGGTTCGCTATCGGGGCTTAGCTTCTTCTAAAACCCTGCACTGGAAGAGCAAGAACTGGGCTTTGGTTACAGCAGGAATGCAAGCCGACTCTCTCCTGTAAATATGGGGTCTTAAGGTATGACACTCTAGAAGGAATGCGAAGCAGTTTTGGTTTCTCAGTGCCGCTCAGCCTAGGGCAATGAGGCAGATTTCCATGACATGTAGGATGTAAGAGAACAGATTTCCTGGAGCTGTTGGAGTGCGGAGGAAACCTAGGTCTCCCAAGGAAGAGTGCAGTGTGTTGCCCTACACTCAGCATACACAGAGTGACTGGGAAAGGTTTCCGGGCCTGGATGTTTCTTAGCAGGCCAGGGGAGCCTGCCTGAACTCGGTGTTCTAGCAGGAAAAAGGGTGCCCACGCGAGGTCCTGGTGCCCTGAAAAGCTTACTAACGTTAAAAGAAAGCAGACCTAAATTTAAGCCTCAAGGACTCTGCTCCAAGCTTCCGCTTCGGCAGGCTATTCAAGGCTTTACCTTGAGGAAGGGACTCCCGTCAAGTTTCCTTTTAGCTCTAGAGCGTCTCAGGAGGAGCTCCCACCCAGGCTATGAAAGCACCCTGTTGATGGAGAGAACACTCGTTCCCTTCCCAGAGCCCTGCCTACTGCGACTAGACACCCGTCCTAAAACTGTTATTTAGGTAGTGTTAAGGCAACATGAATGGAGCATTCAAAATGGGAAAGCAAGGCCTGTGCCATCAGGTCCCTGTTTCCAGCGAACACGCAGCCTACCTCCTTGTGCTTTCTACCAGGTAAATACACACTCTAGCTACACACTGGTCCCTTCCCTGAATAACGTTTTCTTGGCACGGAGTTCTCCGTGTAGCCAACTGCCTCTCCCAAGGAAGGCTCTAGGTACGCTATCGGGGCTTAGCTTCTTCTAAAACCCTGCAGTGTAAGACGTAGAACTGTGCTTTGCTTCCAGCAGGAAAGCAAGCCGACTTTCTCCTGTAAGTATGGGGTGTTAAGGTATGACACTCTAGAAGGAATGCGAAGCAGTTTTGGTTTCTCAGTGCCGCTCAGCCTAGGGCAATGAGGCAAGATATGCATGACATGTGGGATGTAAGAGAACAGATTTCCTGGAGCCTTTGGAGTGCTGATTAAACCTAGGTCTCCCAAGGAAGAGTGCAGTGTGTTGCCCTACACTCAGCATACGCAGAGTGACTGGGAAAGGTTTCCGGGCCTGGATGTTTCTTAGCAGCCTAGTGGAGGCTGCCGGTACTAGGTGTTCTTGCAGGGAATAGGGAGCCCACGCGAGGTCCTCGGTGTCCTGAAAGCTTACTAACCTTAAAAGAAAACAAACCTAAAGCTAATGCTTCAAGGACTCTGCTCCAAGCTTCCGCTTTGGTAGGCTATTCAAGGCTTTATCTTGGGGAAAGGACTCACGTCACGTTTCCTTTTAGCTCTAGAGCGTCTCAGGAGGAGCTCCCACCCAGGCTATGAAAGCACCCTGTTGATCTAGAGAACACTCGTTCCCTTCCCAGAGCCCTGCCTACAGTGTCTAAAGGCCCGTCCTAAAACTGTAATTTAGGTAGCTTCAAGGCAGCATGAGTGGTGCATTCAAAATGGGAAAGCAAGCCTTGTGCCATCAGGTGACCGTTTCCAGCGAAAACGCAGCCTACCTCCTTGTGATTTCTACCAAGTAAATATACACTCTAGCTACACACTGGCCCCTTCCTTAATAAAGTTGGTTTGGCACGGAGTTCTGCGTGTAGCCACGGCCTCCCCAAAGGAGCGCTCTAGGTACGCTATCGGGGCTTAGCCTCTTCTAAAACCCTGCAGTGTAGGAGGAAGAACTGTGCTTTGGTACCAGCAGGAACGCAAGCCGACTTTCTCCTGTAAGTATGGCATCTTAAGGTATGACTTTGTAGAAGGAATGCTAAGCAGTTTTGGTTTCTCAGTGCCGATCAGCTTAGGGCAATGAGGCAGATTGGCATGACATGTAGGAAATGAGAGAACAGATTTCCTGGAGCTGGTGGAGTGCGGAGGAAATCCAGCTCCTCCAAGGAAGAGTGCAGTGTGTTGCCCTACACTTAGCATCCAGAGAGTGACTGGGAAACTTTTCGGGGCCTGGATGTTTCCTGGCAGGCCAGGGGAGCCTGGCCGGTCCCGGTGTTCTTGCAGGGAATAGGGTGCCCACGCGAGGTCCTCGGTACCTGAAAAGCTTACTAACGTTAAAAGAAAGCAGACCTAAAATTAAGCCTCAAGTTCTCTGCTCCAAGCTTCCGCTTCGGCAGGCTATTCAAGGCTTTACCTTGAGGAAAGGACTCCCGTCAAGTTTCCTTTTAGCTCTAGAGCGTCTCAGGAGGAGCTCCCAGCCAGGCTATGAAAGCACCCTGTTGATTTAGAGAAAACTCTTTCCCTTCCCAGTACACTGCCTACAGTGACAGGGACCCGTGCGAAACACTGTTATTTAGGTAGCTTCAAGGCAGCAAGAATGGAGCATTCAATATGGAAAAGCAAGCCTTGTGCCATAAATTCCCCGTTTCCAGTGAACACGCAGCCTACCTCCTTGAGATTTTACCAAGTAAATATACACTCTAGCTCCACACTGGTCCCTTCCTTGAATAAAGTTGGTTTGGCAGGGAGTTCTGCGTCTAGCCAACGGCGTCCACCAAGGAGCGATCTAGGTTCGCTATCGGGGCTTAGCTTCTTCTAAAACCCTGCACTGGAAGAGCAAGAACTGGGCTTTGGTTACAGCAGGAATGCAAGCCGACTCTCTCCTGTAAATATGGGGTCTTAAGGTATGACACTCTAGAAGGAATGCGAAGCAGTTTTGGTTTCTCAGTGCCGCTCAGCCTAGGGCAATGAGGCAGATTTCCATGACATGTAGGATGTAAGAGAACAGATTTCCTGGAGCTGTTGGAGTGCGGAGGAAACCTAGGTCTCCCAAGGAAGAGTGCAGTGTGTTGCCCTACACTCAGCATACACAGAGTGACTGGGAAAGGTTTCCGGGCCTGGATGTTTCTTAGCAGGCCAGGGGAGCCTGCCTGAACTCGGTGTTCTAGCAGGGAAAAGGGTGCCCACGCGAGGTCCTGGTGCCCTGAAAAGCTTACTAACGTTAAAAGAAAGCAGACCTAAATTTAAGCCTCAAGGACTCTGCTCCAAGCTTCCGCTTCGGCAGGCTATTCAAGGCTTTACCTTGAGGAAGGGACTCCCGTCAAGTTTCCTTTTAGCTCTAGAGCGTCTCAGGAGGAGCTCCCACCCAGGCTATGAAAGCACCCTGTTGATGGAGAGAACACTCGTTCCCTTCCCAGAGCCCTGCCTACTGCGACTAGACACCCGTCCTAAAACTGTTATTTAGGTAGTGTTAAGGCAACATGAATGGAGCATTCAAAATGGGAAAGCAAGGCCTGTGCCATCAGGTCCCTGTTTCCAGCGAACACGCAGCCTACCTCCTTGTGCTTTCTACCAGGTAAATACACACTCTAGCTACATACTGGTCCCTTCCCTGAATAACGTTTTCTTGGCACGGAGTTCTCCGTGTAGCCAACTGCCTCTCCCAAGGAAGGCTCTAGGTACGCTATCGGGGCTTAGCTTCTTCTAAAACCCTGCAGTGTAAGACGTAGAAGTGTGCTTTGCTTCCAGCAGGAAAGCAAGCCGACTTTCTCCTGTAAGTATGGGGTGTTAAGGTATGACACTCTAGAAGGAATGCGAAGCAGTTTTGGTTTCTCAGTGCCGCTCAGCCTAGGGCAATGAGGCAAGATATGCATGACATGTGGGATGTAAGAGAACAGATTTCCTGGAGCCTTTGGAGTGCTGATTAAACCTAGGTCTCCCAAGGAAGAGTGCAGTGTGTTGCCCTACACTCAGCATACGCAGAGTGACTGGGAAAGGTTTCCGGGCCTGGATGTTTCTTAGCAGCCTAGTGGAGGCTGCCGGTACTAGGTGTTCTTGCAGGGAATAGGGAGCCCACGCGAGGTCCTCGGTGTCCTGAAAGCTTACTAACCTTAAAAGAAAACAAACCTAAAGCTAATGCTTCAAGGACTCTGCTCCAAGCTTCCGCTTTGGTAGGCTATTCAAGGCTTTATCTTGGGGAAAGGACTCACGTCACGTTTCCTTTTAGCTCTAGAGCGTCTCAGGAGGAGCTCCCACCCAGGCTATGAAAGCACCCTGTTGATCTAGAGAACACTCGTTCCCTTCCCAGAGCCCTGCCTACAGTGTCTAAAGGCCCGTCCTAAAACTGTAATTTAGGTAGCTTCAAGGCAGCATGAGTGGTGCATTCAAAATGGGAAAGCAAGCCTTGTGCCATCAGGTGACCGTTTCCAGCGAAAACGCAGCCTACCTCCTTGTGATTTCTACCAAGTAAATATACACTCTAGCTACACACTGGCCCCTTCCTTAATAAAGTTGGTTTGGCACGGAGTTCTGCGTGTAGCCACGGCCTCCCCAAAGGAGCGCTCTAGGTACGCTATCGGGGCTTAGCCTCTTCTAAAACCCTGCAGTGTAGGAGGAAGAACTGTGCTTTGGTACCAGCAGGAACGCAAGCCGACTTTCTCCTGTAAGTATGGCATCTTAAGGTATGACTTTGTAGAAGGAATGCTAAGCAGTTTTGGTTTCTCAGTGCCGATCAGCTTAGGGCAATGAGGCAGATTGGCATGACATGTAGGAAATGAGAGAACAGATTTCCTGGAGCTGGTGGAGTGCGGAGGAAATCCAGCTCCTCCAAGGAAGAGTGCAGTGTGTTGCCCTACACTTAGCATCCAGAGAGTGACTGGGAAACTTTTCGGGGCCTGGATGTTTCCTGGTAGGCCAGGGGAGCCTGGCCGGTCCCGGTGTTCTTGCAGGGAATAGGGTGCCCACGCGAGGTCCTCGGTACCTGAAAAGCTTACTAACGTTAAAAGAAAGCAGACCTAAAATTAAGCCTCAAGTTCTCTGCTCCAAGCTTCCGCTTCGGCAGGCTATTCAAGGCTTTACCTTGAGGAAAGGACTCCCGTCAAGTTTCCTTTTAGCTCTAGAGCGTCTCAGGAGGAGCTCCCAGCCAGGCTATGAAAGCACCCTGTTGATTTAGAGAAAACTCTTTCCCTTCCCAGTACACTGCCTACAGTGACAGGGACCCGTGCAAAACACTGTTATTTAGGTAGCTTCAAGGCAGCAAGAATGGAGCATTCAATATGGAAAAGCAAGCCTTGTGCCATAAATTCCCCGTTTCCAGTGAACACGCAGCCTACCTCCTTGAGATTTTACCAAGTAAATATACACTCTAGCTCCACACTGGTCCCTTCCTTGAATAAAGTTGGTTTGGCAGGGAGTTCTGCGTCTAGCCAACGGCGTCCACCAAGGAGCGATCTAGGTTCGCTATCGGGGCTTAGCTTCTTCTAAAACCCTGCACTGGAAGAGCAAGAACTGGGCTTTGGTTACAGCAGGAATGCAAGCCGACTCTCTCCTGTAAATATGGGGTCTTAAGGTATGACACTCTAGAAGGAATGCGAAGCAGTTTTGGTTTCTCAGTGCCGCTCAGCCTAGGGCAATGAGGCAGATTTCCATGACATGTAGGATGTAAGAGAACAGATTTCCTGGAGCTGTTGGAGTGCGGAGGAAACCTAGGTCTCCCAAGGAAGAGTGCAGTGTGTTGCCCTACACTCAGCATACACAGAGTGACTGGGAAAGGTTTCCGGGCCTGGATGTTTCTTAGCAGGCCAGGGGAGCCTGCCTGAACTCGGTGTTCTAGCAGGGAAAAGGGTGCCCACGCGAGGTCCTGGTGCCCTGAAAAGCTTACTAACGTTAAAAGAAAGCAGACCTAAATTTAAGCCTCAAGGACTCTGCTCCAAGCTTCCGCTTCGGCAGGCTATTCAAGGCTTTACCTTGAGGAAGGGACTCCCGTCAAGTTTCCTTTTAGCTCTAGAGCGTCTCAGGAGGAGCTCCCACCCAGGCTATGAAAGCACCCTGTTGATGGAGAGAACACTCGTTCCCTTCCCAGAGCCCTGCCTACTGCGACTAGACACCCGTCCTAAAACTGTTATTTAGGTAGTGTTAAGGCAACATGAATGGAGCATTCAAAATGGGAAAGCAAGGCCTGTGCCATCAGGTCCCTGTTTCCAGCGAACACGCAGCCTACCTCCTTGTGCTTTCTACCAGGTAAATACACACTCTAGCTACACACTGGTCCCTTCCCTGAATAACGTTTTCTTGGCATGGAGTTCTCCGTGTAGCCAACTGCCTATCCCAAGGAAGGCTCTAGGTACGCTATCGGGGCTTAGCTTCTTCTAAAACCCTGCAGTGTAAGACGTAGAAGTGTGCTTTGCTTCCAGCAGGAAAGCAAGCCGACTTTCTCCTGTAAGTATGGGGTGTTAAGGTATGACACTCTAGAAGGAATGCGAAGCAGTTTTGGTTTCTCAGTGCCGCTCAGCCTAGGGCAATGAGGCAAGATATGCATGACATGTGGGATGTAAGAGAACAGATTTCCTGGAGCCTTTGGAGTGCTGATTAAACCTAGGTCTCCCAAGGAAGAGTGCAGTGTGTTGCCCTACACTCAGCATACGCAGAGTGACTGGGAAAGGTTTCTGGGCCTGGATGTTTCTTAGCAGCCTAGTGGAGGCTGCCGGTACTAGGTATTCTTGCAGGGAATAGGGAGCCCACGCGAGGTCCTCGGTGTCCTGAA
This sequence comes from Balaenoptera physalus, assembly GCF_965194825.1. Lineage (NCBI taxonomy): Eukaryota > Metazoa > Chordata > Mammalia > Artiodactyla > Balaenopteridae > Balaenoptera > Balaenoptera physalus. The sequence continues at coordinate 22,558 of NW_028125266.1, forward strand.
AGCTTACTAACCTTAAAAGAAAACAAACCTAAAGCTAATGCTTCAAGGACTCTGCTCCAAGCTTCCGCTTTGGTAGGCTATTCAAGGCTTTATCTTGGGGAAAGGACTCACGTCACGTTTCCTTTTAGCTCTAGAGCGTCTCAGGAGGAGCTCCCACCCAGGCTATGAAAGCACCCTGTTGATCTAGAGAACACTCGTTCCCTTCCCAGAGCCCTGCCTACAGTGTCTAAAGGCCCGTCCTAAAACTGTAATTTAGGTAGCTTCAAGGCAGCATGAGTGGTGCATTCAAAATGGGAAAGCAAGCCTTGTGCCATCAGGTGACCGTTTCCAGCGAAAACGCAGCCTACCTCCTTGTGATTTCTACCAAGTAAATATACACTCTAGCTACACACTGGCCCCTTCCTTAATAAAGTTGGTTTGGCACGGAGTTCTGCGTGTAGCCACGGCCTCCCCAAAGGAGCGCTCTAGGTACGCTATCGGGGCTTAGCCTCTTCTAAAACCCTGCAGTGTAGGAGGAAGAACTGTGCTTTGGTACCAGCAGGAACGCAAGCCGACTTTCTCCTGTAAGTATGGCATCTTAAGGTATGACTTTGTAGAAGGAATGCTAAGCAGTTTTGGTTTCTCAGTGCCGATCAGCTTAGGGCAATGAGGCAGATTGGCATGACATGTAGGAAATGAGAGAACAGATTTCCTGGAGCTAGTGGAGTGCGGAGGAAATCCAGCTCCTCCAAGGAAGAGTGCAGTGTGTTGCCCTACACTTAGCATCCAGAGAGTGACTGGGAAACTTTTCGGGGCCTGGATGTTTCCTGGCAGGCCAGGGGAGCCTGGCCGGTCCCGGTGTTCTTGCAGGGAATAGTGTGCCCACGCGAGGTCCTCGGTACCTGAAAAGCTTACTAACGTTAAAAGAAAGCAGACCTAAATTAAGCCTCAAGTTCTCTGCTCCAAGCTTCCGCTTCGGCAGGCTATTCAAGGCTTTACCTTGAGGAAAGGACTCCCGTCAAGTTTCCTTTTAGCTCTAGAGCGTCTCAGGAGGAGCTCCCAGCCAGGCTATGAAAGCACCCTGTTGATTTAGAGAAAACTCTTTCCCTTCCCAGTACACTGCCTACAGTGACAGGGACCCGTGCGAAACACTGTTATTTAGGTAGCTTCAAGGCAGCAAGAATGGAGCATTCAATATGGAAAAGCAAGCCTTGTGCCATAAATTCCCCGTTTCCAGTGAACACGCAGCCTACCTCCTTGAGATTTTACCAAGTAAATATACACTCTAGCTCCACACTGGTCCCTTCCTTGAATAAAGTTGGTTTGGCAGGGAGTTCTGCGTCTAGCCAACGGCGTCCACCAAGGAGCGATCTAGGTTCGCTATCGGGGCTTAGCTTCTTCTAAAACCCTGCACTGGAAGAGCAAGAACTGGGCTTTGGTTACAGCAGGAATGCAAGCCGACTCTCTCCTGTAAATATGGGGTCTTAAGGTATGACACTCTAGAAGGAATGCGAAGCAGTTTTGGTTTCTCAGTGCCGCTCAGCCTAGGGCAATGAGGCAGATTTCCATGACATGTAGGATGTAAGAGAACAGATTTCCTGGAGCTGTTGGAGTGCGGAGGAAACCTAGGTCTCCCAAGGAAGAGTGCAGTGTGTTGCCCTACACTCAGCATACACAGAGTGACTGGGAAAGGTTTCCGGGCCTGGATGTTTCTTAGTAGGCCAGGGGAGCCTGCCTGAACTCGGTGTTCTAGCAGGGAAAAGGGTGCCCACGCGAGGTCCTGGTGCCCTGAAAAGCTTACTAACGTTAAAAGAAAGCAGACCTAAATTTAAGCCTCAAGGACTCTGCTCCAAGCTTCCGCTTCGGCAGGCTATTCAAGGCTTTACCTTGAGGAAGGGACTCCCGTCAAGTTTCCTTTTAGCTCTAGAGCGTCTCAGGAGGAGCTCCCACCCAGGCTATGAAAGCACCCTGTTGATGGAGAGAACACTCGTTCCCTTCCCAGAGCCCTGCCTACTGCGACTAGACACCCGTCCTAAAACTGTTATTTAGGTAGTGTTAAGGCAACATGAATGGAGCATTCAAAATGGGAAAGCAAGGCCTGTGCCATCAGGTCCCTGTTTCCAGCGAACACGCAGCCTACCTCCTTGTGCTTTCTACCAGGTAAATACACACTCTAGCTACACACTGGTCCCTTCCCTGAATAACGTTTTCTTGGCATGGAGTTCTCCGTGTAGCCAACTGCCTATCCCAAGGAAGGCTCTAGGTACGCTATCGGGGCTTAGCTTCTTCTAAAACCCTGCAGTGTAAGACGTAGAACTGTGCTTTGCTTCCAGCAGGAAAGCAAGCCGACTTTCTCCTGTAAGTATGGGGTGTTAAGGTATGACACTCTAGAAGGAATGCGAAGCAGTTTTGGTTTCTCAGTGCCGCTCAGCCTAGGGCAATGAGGCAAGATATGCATGACATGTGGGATGTAAGAGAACAGATTTCCTGGAGCCTTTGGAGTGCTGATTAAACCTAGGTCTCCCAAGGAAGAGTGCAGTGTGTTGCCCTACACTCAGCATACGCAGAGTGACTGGGAAAGGTTTCCGGGCCTGGATGTTTCTTAGCAGCCTAGTGGAGGCTGCCGGTACTAGGTGTTCTTGCAGGGAATAGGGAGCCCACGCGAGGTCCTCGGTGTCCTGAAAGCTTACTAACCTTAAAAGAAAACAAACCTAAAGCTAATGCTTCAAGGACTCTGCTCCAAGCTTCCGCTTTGGTAGGCTATTCAAGGCTTTATCTTGGGGAAAGGACTCACGTCACGTTTCCTTTTAGCTCTAGAGCGTCTCAGGAGGAGCTCCCACCCAGGCTATGAAAGCACCCTGTTGATCTAGAGAACACTCGTTCCCTTCCCAGAGCCCTGCCTACAGTGTCTAAAGGCCCGTCCTAAAACTGTAATTTAGGTAGCTTCAAGGCAGCATGAGTGGTGCATTCAAAATGGGAAAGCAAGCCTTGTGCCATCAGGTGACCGTTTCCAGCGAAAACGCAGCCTACCTCCTTGTGATTTCTACCAAGTAAATATACACTCTAGCTACACACTGGCCCCTTCCTTAATAAAGTTGGTTTGGCACGGAGTTCTGCGTGTAGCCACGGCCTCCCCAAAGGAGCGCTCTAGGTACGCTATCGGGGCTTAGACTCTTCTAAAACCCTGCAGTGTAGGAGGAAGAACTGTGCTTTGGTACCAGCAGGAACGCAAGCCGACTTTCTCCTGTAAGTATGGCATCTTAAGGTATGACTTTGTAGAAGGAATGCTAAGGAGTTTTGGTTTCTCAGTGCCGATCAGCTTAGGGCAATGAGGCAGATTGGCATGACCTGTAGGAAATGAGAGAACAGATTTCCTGGAGCTGGTGGAGTGCGGAGGAAATCCAGCTCCTCCAAGGAAGAGTGCAGTGTGTTGCCCTACACTTAGCATCCAGAGAGTGACTGGGAAACTTTTCGGGGCCTGGATGTTTCCTGGCAGGCCAGGGGAGCCTGGCCGGTCCCGGTGTTCTTGCAGGGAATAGGGTGCCCACGCGAGGTCCTCGGTACCTGAAAAGCTTACTAACGTTAAAAGAAAGCAGACCTAAAATTAAGCCTCAAGTTCTCTGCTCCAAGCTTCCGCTTCGGCAGGCTATTCAAGGCTTTACCTTGAGGAAAGGACTCCCGTCAAGTTTCCTTTTAGCTCTAGAGCGTCTCAGGAGGAGCTCCCAGCCAGGCTATGAAAGCACCCTGTTGATTTAGAGAAAACTCTTTCCCTTCCCAGTACACTGCCTACAGTGACAGGGACCCGTGCAAAACACTGTTATTTAGGTAGCTTCAAGGCAGCAAGAATGGAGCATTCAATATGGAAAAGCAAGCCTTGTGCCATAAATTCCCCGTTTCCAGTGAACACGCAGCCTACCTCCTTGAGATTTTACCAAGTAAATATACACTCTAGCTCCACACTGGTCCCTTCCTTGAATAAAGTTGGTTTGGCAGGGAGTTCTGCGTCTAGCCAACGGCGTCCACCAAGGAGCGATCTAGGTTCGCTATCGGGGCTTAGCTTCTTCTAAAACCCTGCACTGGAAGAGCAAGAACTGGGCTTTGGTTACAGCAGGAATGCAAGCCGACTCTCTCCTGTAAATATGGGGTCTTAAGGTATGACACTCTAGAAGGAATGCGAAGCAGTTTTGGTTTCTCAGTGCCGCTCAGCCTAGGGCAATGAGGCAGATTTCCATGACATGTAGGATGTAAGAGAACAGATTTCCTGGAGCTGTTGGAGTGCGGAGGAAACCTAGGTCTCCCAAGGAAGAGTGCAGTGTGTTGCCCTACACTCAGCATACACAGAGTGACTGGGAAAGGTTTCCGGGCCTGGATGTTTCTTAGCAGGCCAGGGGAGCCTGCCTGAACTCGGTGTTCTAGCAGGGAAAAGGGTGCCCACGCGAGGTCCTGGTGCCCTGAAAAGCTTACTAACGTTAAAAGAAAGCAGACCTAAATTTAAGCCTCAAGGACTCTGCTCCAAGCTTCCGCTTCGGCAGGCTATTCAAGGCTTTACCTTGAGGAAGGGACTCCCGTCAAGTTTCCTTTTAGCTCTAGAGCGTCTCAGGAGGAGCTCCCACCCAGGCTATGAAAGCACCCTGTTGATGGAGAGAACACTCGTTCCCTTCCCAGAGCCCTGCCTACTGCGACTAGACACCCGTCCTAAAACTGTTATTTAGGTAGTGTTAAGGCAACATGAATGGAGCATTCAAAATGGGAAAGCAAGGCCTGTGCCATCAGGTCCCTGTTTCCAGCGAACACGCAGCCTACCTCCTTGTGCTTTCTACCAGGTAAATACACACTCTAGCTACACACTGGTCCCTTCCCTGAATAACGTTTTCTTGGCATGGAGTTCTCCGTGTAGCCAACTGCCTATCCCAAGGAAGGCTCTAGGTACGCTATCGGGGCTTAGCTTCTTCTAAAACCCTGCAGTGTAAGACGTAGAACTGTGCTTTGCTTCCAGCAGGAAAGCAAGCCGACTTTCTCCTGTAAGTATGGGGTGTTAAGGTATGACACTCTAGAAGGAATGCGAAGCAGTTTTGGTTTCTCAGTGCCGCTCAGCCTAGGGCAATGAGGCAAGATATGCATGACATGTGGGATGTAAGAGAACAGATTTCCTGGAGCCTTTGCAGTGCTGATTAAACCTAGGTCTCCCAAGGAAGAGTGCAGTGTGTTGCCCTACACACAGCATACGCAGAGTGACTGGGAAAGGTTTCCGGGCCTGGATGATTCTTAGCAGCCTAGTGGAGCCTGCCGGTACTAGGTGTTCTTGCAGGGAATAGGGAGCCCACGCGAGTTCCTCGGTGTCCTGAAAGCTTACTAACCTTAAAAGAAAACAAACCTAAAGCTAATGCTTCAAGGACTCTGCTCCAAGCTTCCGCTTTGGTAGGCTATTCAAGGCTTTATCTTGGGGAAAGGACTCACGTCACGTTTCCTTTTAGCTCTAGAGCGTCTCAGGAGGAGCTCCCACCCAGGTTATGAAAGCACCCTGTTGATCTAGAGAACACTCGTTCCCTTCCCAGAGCCCTGCCTACAGTGTCTAAATGCCTGTCCTAAAACTGTAATTTAGGTAGCTTCAAGGCAGCATGAGTGGTGCATTCAAAATGGGAAAGCAAGCCTTGTGCCATCAGGTGACCGTTTCCAGCGAAAACGCAGCCTACCTCCTTGTGATTTCTACCAAGTAAATATACACTCTAGCTACACACTGGCCCCTTCCTTAATAAAGTTGGTTTGGCACGGAGTTCTGCGTGTAGCCACGGCCTCCCCAAAGGAGCGCTCTAGGTACGCTATCGGGGCTTAGCCTCTTCTAAAACCCTGCAGTGTAGGAGGAAGAACTGTGCTTTGGTACCAGCAGGAACGCAAGCCGACTTTCTCCTGTAAGTATGGCATCTTAAGGTATGACTTTGTAGAAGGAATGCTAAGGAGTTTTGGTTTCTCAGTGCCGATCAGCTTAGGGCAATGAGGCAGATTGGCATGACCTGTAGGAAATGAGAGAACAGATTTCCTGGAGCTGGTGGAGTGCGGAGGAAATCCAGCTCCTCCAAGGAAGAGTGCAGTGTGTTGCCCTACACTTAGCATCCAGAGAGTGACTGGGAAACTTTTCCGGGCCTGGATGTTTCCTGGCAGGCCAGGGGAGACTGGCCGGTCCCGGTGTTCTTGCAGGGAATAGGGTGCCCACGCGAGGTCCTCGGTACCTGAAAAGCTTACTAACGTTAAAAGAAAGCAGACCTAAAATTAAGCCTCAAGTTCTCTGCTCCAAGCTTCCGCTTCGGCAGGCTATTCAAGGCTTTACCTTGAGGAAAGGACTCCCGTCAAGTTTCCTTTTAGCTCTAGAGCGTCTCAGGAGGAGCTCCCAGCCAGGCTATGAAAGCACCCTGTTGATTTAGAGAAAACTCTTTCCCTTCCCAGTACACTGCCTACAGTGACAGGGACCCGTGCAAAACACTGTTATTTAGGTAGCTTCAAGGCAGCAAGAATGGAGCATTCAATATGGAAAAGCAAGCCTTGTGCCATAAATTCCCCGTTTCCAGTGAACACGCAGCCTACCTCCTTGAGATTTTACCAAGTAAATATACACTCTAGCTCCACACTGGTCCCTTCCTTGAATAAAGTTGGTTTGGCAGGGAGTTCTGCGTCTAGCCAACGGCGTCCACCAAGGAGCGATCTAGGTTCGCTATCGGGGCTTAGCTTCTTCTAAAACCCTGCACTGGAAGAGCAAGAACTGGGCTTTGGTTACAGCAGGAATGCAAGCCGACTCTCTCCTGTAAATATGGGGTCTTAAGGTATGACACTCTAGAAGGAATGCGAAGCAGTTTTGGTTTCTCAGTGCCGCTCAGCCTAGGGCAATGAGGCAGATTTCCATGACATGTAGGATGTAAGAGAACAGATTTCCTGGAGCTGTTGGAGTGCGGAGGAAACCTAGGTCTCCCAAGGAAGAGTGCAGTGTGTTGCCCTACACTCAGCATACACAGAGTGACTGGGAAAGGTTTCCGGGCCTGGATGTTTCTTAGCAGGCCAGGGGAGCCTGCCTGAACTCGGTGTTCTAGCAGGGAAAAGGGTGCCCACGCGAGGTCCTGGTGCCCTGAAAAGCTTACTAACGTTAAAAGAAAGCAGACCTAAATTTAAGCCTCAAGGACTCTGCTCCAAGCTTCCGCTTCGGCAGGCTATTCAAGGCTTTACCTTGAGGAAGGGACTCCCGTCAAGTTTCCTTTTAGCTCTAGAGCGTCTCAGGAGGAGCTCCCAGCCAGGCTATGAAAGCACCCTGTTGATTTAGAGAAAACTCTTTCCCTTCCCAGTACACTGCCTACAGTGACAGGGACCCGTGCAAAACACTGTTATTTAGGTAGCTTCAAGGCAGCAAGAATGGAGCATTCAATATGGAAAAGCAAGCCTTGTGCCATAAATTCCCCGTTTCCAGTGAACACGCAGCCTACCTCCTTGAGATTTTACCAAGTAAATATACACTCTAGCTCCACACTGGTCCCTTCCTTGAATAAAGTTGGTTTGGCAGGGAGTTCTGCGTCTAGCCAACGGCGTCCACCAAGGAGCGATCTAGGTTCGCTATCGGGGCTTAGCTTCTTCTAAAACCCTGCACTGGAAGAGCAAGAACTGGGCTTTGGTTACAGCAGGAATGCAAGCCGACTCTCTCCTGTAAATATGGGGTCTTAAGGTATGACACTCTAGAAGGAATGCGAAGCAGTTTTGGTTTCTCAGTGCCGCTCAGCCTAGGGCAATGAGGCAGATTTCCATGACATGTAGGATGTAAGAGAACAGATTTCCTGGAGCTGTTGGAGTGCGGAGGAAACCTAGGTCTCCCAAGGAAGAGTGCAGTGTGTTGCCCTACACTCAGCATACACAGAGTGACTGGGAAAGGTTTCCGGGCCTGGATGTTTCTTAGCAGGCCAGGGGAGCCTGCCTGAACTCGGTGTTCTAGCAGGAAAAAGGGTGCCCACGCGAGGTCCTGGTGCCCTGAAAAGCTTACTAACGTTAAAAGAAAGCAGACCTAAATTTAAGCCTCAAGGACTCTGCTCCAAGCTTCCGCTTCGGCAGGCTATTCAAGGCTTTACCTTGAGGAAGGGACTCCCGTCAAGTTTCCTTTTAGCTCTAGAGCGTCTCAGGAGGAGCTCCCACCCAGGCTATGAAAGCACCCTGTTGATGGAGAGAACACTCGTTCCCTTCCCAGAGCCCTGCCTACTGCGACTAGACACCCGTCCTAAAACTGTTATTTAGGTAGTGTTAAGGCAACATGAATGGAGCATTCAAAATGGGAAAGCAAGGCCTGTGCCATCAGGTCCCTGTTTCCAGCGAACACGCAGCCTACCTCCTTGTGCTTTCTACCAGGTAAATACACACTCTAGCTACACACTGGTCCCTTCCCTGAATAACGTTTTCTTGGCATGGAGTTCTCCGTGTAGCCAACTGCCTATCCCAAGGAAGGCTCTAGGTACGCTATCGGGGCTTAGCTTCTTCTAAAACCCTGCAGTGTAAGACGTAGAACTGTGCTTTGCTTCCAGCAGGAAAGCAAGCCGACTTTCTCCTGTAAGTATGGGGTGTTAAGGTATGACACTCTAGAAGGAATGCGAAGCAGTTTTGGTTTCTCAGTGCCGCTCAGCCTAGGGCAATGAGGCAAGATATGCATGACATGTGGGATGTAAGAGAACAGATTTCCTGGAGCCTTTGGAGTGCTGATTAAACCTAGGTCTCCCAAGGAAGAGTGCAGTGTGTTGCCCTACACTCAGCATACGCAGAGTGACTGGGAAAGGTTTCCGGGCCTGGATGTTTCTTAGCAGCCTAGTGGAGGCTGCCGGTACTAGGTGTTCTTGCAGGGAATAGGGAGCCCACGCGAGGTCCTCGGTGTCCTGAAAGCTTACTAACCTTAAAAGAAAACAAACCTAAAGCTAATGCTTCAAGGACTCTGCTCCAAGCTTCCGCTTTGGTAGGCTATTCAAGGCTTTATCTTGGGGAAAGGACTCACGTCACGTTTCCTTTTAGCTCTAGAGCGTCTCAGGAGGAGCTCCCACCCAGGCTATGAAAGCACCCTGTTGATCTAGAGAACACTCGTTCCCTTCCCAGAGCCCTGCCTACAGTGTCTAAAGGCCCGTCCTAAAACTGTAATTTAGGTAGCTTCAAGGCAGCATGAGTGGTGCATTCAAAATGGGAAAGCAAGCCTTGTGCCATCAGGTGACCGTTTCCAGCGAAAACGCAGCCTACCTCCTTGTGATTTCTACCAAGTAAATATACACTCTAGCTACACACTGGCCCCTTCCTTAATAAAGTTGGTTTGGCACGGAGTTCTGCGTGTAGCCACGGCCTCCCCAAAGGAGCGCTCTAGGTACGCTATCGGGGCTTAGACTCTTCTAAAACCCTGCAGTGTAGGAGGAAGAACTGTGCTTTGGTACCAGCAGGAACGCAAGCCGACTTTCTCCTGTAAGTATGGCATCTTAAGGTATGACTTTGTAGAAGGAATGCTAAGGAGTTTTGGTTTCTCAGTGCCGATCAGCTTAGGGCAATGAGGCAGATTGGCATGACCTGTAGGAAATGAGAGAACAGATTTCCTGGAGCTGGTGGAGTGCGGAGGAAATCCAGCTCCTCCAAGGAAGAGTGCAGTGTGTTGCCCTACACTTAGCATCCAGAGAGTGACTGGGAAACTTTTCGGGGCCTGGATGTTTCCTGGCAGGCCAGGGGAGCCTGGCCGGTCCCGGTGTTCTTGCAGGGAATAGGGTGCCCACGCGAGGTCCTCGGTACCTGAAAAGCTTACTAACGTTAAAAGAAAGCAGACCTAAAATTAAGCCTCAAGTTCTCTGCTCCAAGCTTCCGCTTCGGCAGGCTATTCAAGGCTTTACCTTGAGGAAAGGACTCCCGTCAAGTTTCCTTTTAGCTCTAGAGCGTCTCAGGAGGAGCTCCCAGCCAGGCTATGAAAGCACCCTGTTGATTTAGAGAAAACTCTTTCCCTTCCCAGTACACTGCCTACAGTGACAGGGACCCGTGCAAAACACTGTTATTTAGGTAGCTTCAAGGCAGCAAGAATGGAGCATTCAATATGGAAAAGCAAGCCTTGTGCCATAAATTCCCCGTTTCCAGTGAACACGCAGCCTACCTCCTTGAGATTTTACCAAGTAAATATACACTCTAGCTCCACACTGGTCCCTTCCTTGAATAAAGTTGGTTTGGCAGGGAGTTCTGCGTCTAGCCAACGGCGTCCACCAAGGAGCGATCTAGGTTCGCTATCGGGGCTTAGCTTCTTCTAAAACCCTGCACTGGAAGAGCAAGAACTGGGCTTTGGTTACAGCAGGAATGCAAGCCGACTCTCTCCTGTAAATATGGGGTCTTAAGGTATGACACTCTAGAAGGAATGCGAAGCAGTTTTGGTTTCTCAGTGCCGCTCAGCCTAGGGCAATGAGGCAGATTTCCATGACATGTAGGATGTAAGAGAACAGATTTCCTGGAGCTGTTGGAGTGCGGAGGAAACCTAGGTCTCCCAAGGAAGAGTGCAGTGTGTTGCCCTACACTCAGCATACACAGAGTGACTGGGAAAGGTTTCCGGGCCTGGATGTTTCTTAGCAGGCCAGGGGAGCCTGCCTGAACTCGGTGTTCTAGCAGGGAAAAGGGTGCCCACGCGAGGTCCTGGTGCCCTGAAAAGCTTACTAACGTTAAAAGAAAGCAGACCTAAATTTAAGCCTCAAGGACTCTGCTCCAAGCTTCCGCTTCGGCAGGCTATTCAAGGCTTTACCTTGAGGAAGGGACTCCCGTCAAGTTTCCTTTTAGCTCTAGAGCGTCTCAGGAGGAGCTCCCACCCAGGCTATGAAAGCACCCTGTTGATGGAGAGAACACTCGTTCCCTTCCCAGAGCCCTGCCTACTGCGACTAGACACCCGTCCTAAAACTGTTATTTAGGTAGTGTTAAGGCAACATGAATGGAGCATTCAAAATGGGAAAGCAAGGCCTGTGCCATCAGGTCCCTGTTTCCAGCGAACACGCAGCCTACCTCCTTGTGCTTTCTACCAGGTAAATACACACTCTAGCTACACACTGGTCCCTTCCCTGAATAACGTTTTCTTGGCATGGAGTTCTCCGTGTAGCCAACTGCCTATCCCAAGGAAGGCTCTAGGTACGCTATCGGGGCTTAGCTTCTTCTAAAACCCTGCAGTGTAAGACGTAGAACTGTGCTTTGCTTCCAGCAGGAAAGCAAGCCGACTTTCTCCTGTAAGTATGGGGTGTTAAGGTATGACACTCTAGAAGGAATGCGAAGCAGTTTTGGTTTCTCAGTGCCGCTCAGCCTAGGGCAATGAGGCAAGATATGCATGACATGTGGGATGTAAGAGAACAGATTTCCTGGAGCCTTTGCAGTGCTGATTAAACCTAGGTCTCCCAAGGAAGAGTGCAGTGTGTTGCCCTACACACAGCATACGCAGAGTGACTGGGAAAGGTTTCCGGGCCTGGATGATTCTTAGCAGCCTAGTGGAGCCTGCCGGTACTAGGTGTTCTTGCAGGGAATAGGGAGCCCACGCGAGTTCCTCGGTGTCCTGAAAGCTTACTAACCTTAAAAGAAAACAAACCTAAAGCTAATGCTTCAAGGACTCTGCTCCAAGCTTCCGCTTTGGTAGGCTATTCAAGGCTTTATCTTGGGGAAAGGACTCACGTCACGTTTCCTTTTAGCTCTAGAGCGTCTCAGGAGGAGCTCCCACCCAGGTTATGAAAGCACCCTGTTGATCTAGAGAACACTCGTTCCCTTCCCAGAGCCCTGCCTACAGTGTCTAAATGCCTGTCCTAAAACTGTAATTTAGGTAGCTTCAAGGCAGCATGAGTGGTGCATTCAAAATGGGAAAGCAAGCCTTGTGCCATCAGGTGACCGTTTCCAGCGAAAACGCAGCCTACCTCCTTGTGATTTCTACCAAGTAAATATACACTCTAGCTACACACTGGCCCCTTCCTTAATAAAGTTGGTTTGGCACGGAGTTCTGCGTGTAGCCACGGCCTCCCCAAAGGAGCGCTCTAGGTACGCTATCGGGGCTTAGCCTCTTCTAAAACCCTGCAGTGTAGGAGGAAGAACTGTGCTTTGGTACCAGCAGGAACGCAAGCCGACTTTCTCCTGTAAGTATGGCATCTTAAGGTATGACTTTGTAGAAGGAATGCTAAGGAGTTTTGGTTTCTCAGTGCCGATCAGCTTAGGGCAATGAGGCAGATTGGCATGACCTGTAGGAAATGAGAGAACAGATTTCCTGGAGCTGGTGGAGTGCGGAGGAAATCCAGCTCCTCCAAGGAAGAGTGCAGTGTGTTGCCCTACACTTAGCATCCAGAGAGTGACTGGGAAACTTTTCCGGGCCTGGATGTTTCCTGGCAGGCCAGGGGAGACTGGCCGGTCCCGGTGTTCTTGCAGGGAATAGGGTGCCCACGCGAGGTCCTCGGTACCTGAAAAGCTTACTAACGTTAAAAGAAAGCAGACCTAAAATTAAGCCTCAAGTTCTCTGCTCCAAGCTTCCGCTTCGGCAGGCTATTCAAGGCTTTACCTTGAGGAAAGGACTCCCGTCAAGTTTCCTTTTAGCTCTAGAGCGTCTCAGGAGGAGCTCCCAGCCAGGCTATGAAAGCACCCTGTTGATTTAGAGAAAACTCTTTCCCTTCCCAGTACACTGCCTACAGTGACAGGGACCCGTGCAAAACACTGTTATTTAGGTAGCTTCAAGGCAGCAAGAATGGAGCATTCAATATGGAAAAGCAAGCCTTGTGCCATAAATTCCCCGTTTCCAGTGAACACGCAGCCTACCTCCTTGAGATTTTACCAAGTAAATATACACTCTAGCTCCACACTGGTCCCTTCCTTGAATAAAGTTGGTTTGGCAGGGAGTTCTGCGTCTAGCCAACGGCGTCCACCAAGGAGCGATCTAGGTTCGCTATCGGGGCTTAGCTTCTTCTAAAACCCTGCACTGGAAGAGCAAGAACTGGGCTTTGGTTACAGCAGGAATGCAAGCCGACTCTCTCCTGTAAATATGGGGTCTTAAGGTATGACACTCTAGAAGGAATGCGAAGCAGTTTTGGTTTCTCAGTGCCGCTCAGCCTAGGGCAATGAGGCAGATTTCCATGACATGTAGGATGTAAGAGAACAGATTTCCTGGAGCTGTTGGAGTGCGGAGGAAACCTAGGTCTCCCAAGGAAGAGTGCAGTGTGTTGCCCTACACTCAGCATACACAGAGTGACTGGGAAAGGTTTCCGGGCCTGGATGTTTCTTAGCAGGCCAGGGGAGCCTGCCTGAACTCGGTGTTCTAGCAGGGAAAAGGGTGCCCACGCGAGGTCCTGGTGCCCTGAAAAGCTTACTAACGTTAAAAGAAAGCAGACCTAAATTTAAGCCTCAAGGACTCTGCTCCAAGCTTCCGCTTCGGCAGGCTATTCAAGGCTTTACCTTGAGGAAGGGACTCCCGTCAAGTTTCCTTTTAGCTCTAGAGCGTCTCAGGAGGAGCTCCCAGCCAGGCTATGAAAGCACCCTGTTGATTTAGAGAAAACTCTTTCCCTTCCCAGTACACTGCCTACAGTGACAGGGACCCGTGCAAAACACTGTTATTTAGGTAGCTTCAAGGCAGCAAGAATGGAGCATTCAATATGGAAAAGCAAGCCTTGTGCCATAAATTCCCCGTTTCCAGTGAACACGCAGCCTACCTCCTTGAGATTTTACCAAGTAAATATACACTCTAGCTCCACACTGGTCCCTTCCTTGAATAAAGTTGGTTTGGCAGGGAGTTCTGCGTCTAGCCAACGGCGTCCACCAAGGAGCGATCTAGGTTCGCTATCGGGGCTTAGCTTCTTCTAAAACCCTGCACTGGAAGAGCAAGAACTGGGCTTTGGTTACAGCAGGAATGCAAGCCGACTCTCTCCTGTAAATATGGGGTCTTAAGGTATGACACTCTAGAAGGAATGCGAAGCAGTTTTGGTTTCTCAGTGCCGCTCAGCCTAGGGCAATGAGGCAGATTTCCATGACATGTAGGATGTAAGAGAACAGATTTCCTGGAGCTGTTGGAGTGCGGAGGAAACCTAGGTCTCCCAAGGAAGAGTGCAGTGTGTTGCCCTACACTCAGCATACACAGAGTGACTGGGAAAGGTTTCCGGGCCTGGATGTTTCTTAGCAGGCCAGGGGAGCCTGCCTGAACTCGGTGTTCTAGCAGGAAAAAGGGTGCCCACGCGAGGTCCTGGTGCCCTGAAAAGCTTACTAACGTTAAAAGAAAGCAGACCTAAATTTAAGCCTCAAGGACTCTGCTCCAAGCTTCCGCTTCGGCAGGCTATTCAAGGCTTTACCTTGAGGAAGGGACTCCCGTCAAGTTTCCTTTTAGCTCTAGAGCGTCTCAGGAGGAGCTCCCACCCAGGCTATGAAAGCACCCTGTTGATGGAGAGAACACTCGTTCCCTTCCCAGAGCCCTGCCTACTGCGACTAGACACCCGTCCTAAAACTGTTATTTAGGTAGTGTTAAGGCAACATGAATGGAGCATTCAAAATGGGAAAGCAAGGCCTGTGCCATCAGGTCCCTGTTTCCAGCGAACACGCAGCCTACCTCCTTGTGCTTTCTACCAGGTAAATACACACTCTAGCTACACACTGGTCCCTTCCCTGAATAACGTTTTCTTGGCATGGAGTTCTCCGTGTAGCCAACTGCCTATCCCAAGGAAGGCTCTAGGTACGCTATCGGGGCTTAGCTTCTTCTAAAACCCTGCAGTGTAAGACGTAGAACTGTGCTTTGCTTCCAGCAGGAAAGCAAGCCGACTTTCTCCTGTAAGTATGGGGTGTTAAGGTATGACACTCTAGAAGGAATGCGAAGCAGTTTTGGTTTCTCAGTGCCGCTCAGCCTAGGGCAATGAGGCAAGATATGCATGACATGTGGGATGTAAGAGAACAGATTTCCTGGAGCCTTTGGAGTGCTGATTAAACCTAGGTCTCCCAAGGAAGAGTGCAGTGTGTTGCCCTACACTCAGCATACGCAGAGTGACTGGGAAAGGTTTCCGGGCCTGGATGTTTCTTAGCAGCCTAGTGGAGGCTGCCGGTACTAGGTGTTCTTGCAGGGAATAGGGAGCCCACGCGAGGTCCTCGGTGTCCTGAAAGCTTACTAACCTTAAAAGAAAACAAACCTAAAGCTAATGCTTCAAGGACTCTGCTCCAAGCTTCCGCTTTGGTAGGCTATTCAAGGCTTTATCTTGGGGAAAGGACTCACGTCACGTTTCCTTTTAGCTCTAGAGCGTCTCAGGAGGAGCTCCCACCCAGGCTATGAAAGCACCCTGTTGATCTAGAGAACACTCGTTCCCTTCCCAGAGCCCTGCCTACAGTGTCTAAAGGCCCGTCCTAAAACTGTAATTTAGGTAGCTTCAAGGCAGCATGAGTGGTGCATTCAAAATGGGAAAGCAAGCCTTGTGCCATCAGGTGACCGTTTCCAGCGAAAACGCAGCCTACCTCCTTGTGATTTCTACCAAGTAAATATACACTCTAGCTACACACTGGCCCCTTCCTTAATAAAGTTGGTTTGGCACGGAGTTCTGCGTGTAGCCACGGCCTCCCCAAAGGAGCGCTCTAGGTACGCTATCGGGGCTTAGCCTCTTCTAAAACCCTGCAGTGTAGGAGGAAGAACTGTGCTTTGGTACCAGCAGGAACGCAAGCCGACTTTCTCCTGTAAGTATGGCATCTTAAGGTATGACTTTGTAGAAGGAATGCTAAGCAGTTTTGGTTTCTCAGTGCCGATCAGCTTAGGGCAATGAGGCAGATTGGCATGACATGTAGGAAATGAGAGAACAGATTTCCTGGAGCTAGTGGAGTGCGGAGGAAATCCAGCTCCTCCAAGGAAGAGTGCAGTGTGTTGCCCTACACTTAGCATCCAGAGAGTGACTGGGAAACTTTTCGGGGCCTGGATGTTTCCTGGCAGGCCAGGGGAGCCTGGCCGGTCCCGGTGTTCTTGCAGGGAATGGGGTGCCCACGCGAGGTCCTCGGTACCTGAAAAGCTTACTAACGTTAAAAGAAAGCAGACCTAAAATTAAGCCTCAAGTTCTCTGCTCCAAGCTTCCGCTTCGGCAGGCTATTCAAGGCTTTACCTTGAGGAAAGGACTCCCGTCAAGTTTCCTTTTAGCTCTAGAGCGTCTCAGGAGGAGCTCCCAGCCAGGCTATGAAAGCACCCTGTTGATTTAGAGAAAACTCTTTCCCTTCCCAGTACACTGCCTACAGTGACAGGGACCCGTGCAAAACACTGTTATTTAGGTAGCTTCAAGGCAGCAAGAATGGAGCATTCAATATGGAAAAGCAAGCCTTGTGCCATAAATTCCCCGTTTCCAGTGAACACGCAGCCTACCTCCTTGAGATTTTACCAAGTAAATATACACTCTAGCTCCACACTGGTCCCTTCCTTGAATAAAGTTGGTTTGGCAGGGAGTTCTGCGTCTAGCCAACGGCGTCCACCAAGGAGCGATCTAGGTTCGCTATCGGGGCTTAGCTTCTTCTAAAACCCTGCACTGGAAGAGCAAGAACTGGGCTTTGGTTACAGCAGGAATGCAAGCCGACTCTCTCCTGTAAATATGGGGTCTTAAGGTATGACACTCTAGAAGGAATGCGAAGCAGTTTTGGTTTCTCAGTGCCGCTCAGCCTAGGGCAATGAGGCAGATTTCCATGACATGTAGGATGTAAGAGAACAGATTTCCTGGAGCTGTTGGAGTGCGGAGGAAACCTAGGTCTCCCAAGGAAGAGTGCAGTGTGTTGCCCTACACTCAGCATACACAGAGTGACTGGGAAAGGTTTCCGGGCCTGGATGTTTCTTAGCAGGCCAGGGGAGCCTGCCTGAACTCGGTGTTCTAGCAGGGAAAAGGGTGCCCACGCGAGGTCCTGGTGCCCTGAAAAGCTTACTAACGTTAAAAGAAAGCAGACCTAAATTTAAGCCTCAAGGACTCTGCTCCAAGCTTCCGCTTCGGCAGGCTATTCAAGGCTTTACCTTGAGGAAGGGACTCCCGTCAAGTTTCCTTTTAGCTCTAGAGCGTCTCAGGAGGAGCTCCCACCCAGGCTATGAAAGCACCCTGTTGATGGAGAGAACACTCGTTCCCTTCCCAGAGCCCTGCCTACTGCGACTAGACACCCGTCCTAAAACTGTTATTTAGGTAGTGTTAAGGCAACATGAATGGAGCATTCAAAATGGGAAAGCAAGGCCTGTGCCATCAGGTCCCTGTTTCCAGCGAACACGCAGCCTACCTCCTTGTGCTTTCTACCAGGTAAATACACACTCTAGCTACACACTGGTCCCTTCCCTGAATAACGTTTTCTTGGCACGGAGTTCTCCGTGTAGCCAACTGCCTCTCCCAAGGAAGGCTCTAGGTACGCTATCGGGGCTTAGCTTCTTCTAAAACCCTGCAGTGTAAGACGTAGAAGTGTGCTTTGCTTCCAGCAGGAAAGCAAGCCGACTTTCTCCTGTAAGTATGGGGTGTTAAGGTATGACACTCTAGAAGGAATGCGAAGCAGTTTTGGTTTCTCAGTGCCGCTCAGCCTAGGGCAATGAGGCAAGATATGCATGACATGTGGGATGTAAGAGAACAGATTTCCTGGAGCCTTTGGAGTGCTGATTAAACCTAGGTCTCCCAAGGAAGAGTGCAGTGTGTTGCCCTACACTCAGCATACGCAGAGTGACTGGGAAAGGTTTCCGGGCCTGGATGTTTCTTAGCAGCCTAGTGGAGGCTGCCGGTACTAGGTGTTCTTGCAGGGAATAGGGAGCCCACGCGAGGTCCTCGGTGTCCTGAAAGCTTACTAACCTTAAAAGAAAACAAACCTAAAGCTAATGCTTCAAGGACTCTGCTCCAAGCTTCCGCTTTGGTAGGCTATTCAAGGCTTTATCTTGGGGAAAGGACTCACGTCACGTTTCCTTTTAGCTCTAGAGCGTCTCAGGAGGAGCTCCCACCCAGGCTATGAAAGCACCCTGTTGATCTAGAGAACACTCGTTCCCTTCCCAGAGCCCTGCCTACAGTGTCTAAAGGCCCGTCCTAAAACTGTAATTTAGGTAGCTTCAAGGCAGCATGAGTGGTGCATTCAAAATGGGAAAGCAAGCCTTGTGCCATCAGGTGACCGTTTCCAGCGAAAACGCAGCCTACCTCCTTGTGATTTCTACCAAGTAAATATACACTCTAGCTACACACTGGCCCCTTCCTTAATAAAGTTGGTTTGGCACGGAGTTCTGCGTGTAGCCACGGCCTCCCCAAAGGAGCGCTCTAGGTACGCTATCGGGGCTTAGCCTCTTCTAAAACCCTGCAGTGTAGGAGGAAGAACTGTGCTTTGGTACCAGCAGGAACGCAAGCCGACTTTCTCCTGTAAGTATGGCATCTTAAGGTATGACTTTGTAGAAGGAATGCTAAGCAGTTTTGGTTTCTCAGTGCCGATCAGCTTAGGGCAATGAGGCAGATTGGCATGACATGTAGGAAATGAGAGAACAGATTTCCTGGAGCTAGTGGAGTGCGGAGGAAATCCAGCTCCTCCAAGGAAGAGTGCAGTGTGTTGCCCTACACTTAGCATCCAGAGAGTGACTGGGAAACTTTTCGGGGCCTGGATGTTTCCTGGCAGGCCAGGGGAGCCTGGCCGGTCCCGGTGTTCTTGCAGGGAATAGGGTGCCCACGCGAGGTCCTCGGTACCTGAAAAGCTTACTAACGTTAAAAGAAAGCAGACCTAAAATTAAGCCTCAAGTTCTCTGCTCCAAGCTTCCGCTTCGGCAGGCTATTCAAGGCTTTACCTTGAGGAAAGGACTCCCGTCAAGTTTCCTTTTAGCTCTAGAGCGTCTCAGGAGGAGCTCCCAGCCAGGCTATGAAAGCACCCTGTTGATTTAGAGAAAACTCTTTCCCTTCCCAGTACACTGCCTACAGTGACAGGGACCCGTGCGAAACACTGTTATTTAGGTAGCTTCAAGGCAGCAAGAATGGAGCATTCAATATGGAAAAGCAAGCCTTGTGCCATAAATTCCCCGTTTCCAGTGAACACGCAGCCTACCTCCTTGAGATTTTACCAAGTAAATATACACTCTAGCTCCACACTGGTCCCTTCCTTGAATAAAGTTGGTTTGGCAGGGAGTTCTGCGTCTAGCCAACGGCGTCCACCAAGGAGCGATCTAGGTTCGCTATCGGGGCTTAGCTTCTTCTAAAACCCTGCACTGGAAGAGCAAGAACTGGGCTTTGGTTACAGCAGGAATGCAAGCCGACTCTCTCCTGTAAATATGGGGTCTTAAGGTATGACACTCTAGAAGGAATGCGAAGCAGTTTTGGTTTCTCAGTGCCGCTCAGCCTAGGGCAATGAGGCAGATTTCCATGACATGTAGGATGTAAGAGAACAGATTTCCTGGAGCTGTTGGAGTGCGGAGGAAACCTAGGTCTCCCAAGGAAGAGTGCAGTGTGTTGCCCTACACTCAGCATACACAGAGTGACTGGGAAAGGTTTCCGGGCCTGGATGTTTCTTAGCAGGCCAGGGGAGCCTGCCTGAACTCGGTGTTCTAGCAGGGAAAAGGGTGCCCACGCGAGGTCCTGGTGCCCTGAAAAGCTTACTAACGTTAAAAGAAAGCAGACCTAAATTTAAGCCTCAAGGACTCTGCTCCAAGCTTCCGCTTCGGCAGGCTATTCAAGGCTTTACCTTGAGGAAGGGACTCCCGTCAAGTTTCCTTTTAGCTCTAGAGCGTCTCAGGAGGAGCTCCCACCCAGGCTATGAAAGCACCCTGTTGATGGAGAGAACACTCGTTCCCTTCCCAGAGCCCTGCCTACTGCGACTAGACACCCGTCCTAAAACTGTTATTTAGGTAGTGTTAAGGCAACATGAATGGAGCATTCAAAATGGGAAAGCAAGGCCTGTGCCATCAGGTCCCTGTTTCCAGCGAACACGCAGCCTACCTCCTTGTGCTTTCTACCAGGTAAATACACACTCTAGCTACACACTGGTCCCTTCCCTGAATAACGTTTTCTTGGCATGGAGTTCTCCGTGTAGCCAACTGCCTATCCCAAGGAAGGCTCTAGGTACGCTATCGGGGCTTAGCTTCTTCTAAAACCCTGCAGTGTAAGACGTAGAAGTGTGCTTTGCTTCCAGCAGGAAAGCAAGCCGACTTTCTCCTGTAAGTATGGGGTGTTAAGGTATGACACTCTAGAAGGAATGCGAAGCAGTTTTGGTTTCTCAGTGCCGCTCAGCCTAGGGCAATGAGGCAAGATATGCATGACATGTGGGATGTAAGAGAACAGATTTCCTGGAGCCTTTGGAGTGCTGATTAAACCTAGGTCTCCCAAGGAAGAGTGCAGTGTGTTGCCCTACACTCAGCATACGCAGAGTGACTGGGAAAGGTTTCCGGGCCTGGATGTTTCTTAGCAGCCTAGTGGAGGCTGCCGGTACTAGGTGTTCTTGCAGGGAATAGGGAGCCCACGCGAGGTCCTCGGTGTCCTGAAAGCTTACTAACCTTAAAAGAAAACAAACCTAAAGCTAATGCTTCAAGGACTCTGCTCCAAGCTTCCGCTTTGGTAGGCTATTCAAGGCTTTATCTTGGGGAAAGGACTCACGTCACGTTTCCTTTTAGCTCTAGAGCGTCTCAGGAGGAGCTCCCACCCAGGCTATGAAAGCACCCTGTTGATCTAGAGAACACTCGTTCCCTTCCCAGAGCCCTGCCTACAGTGTCTAAAGGCCCGTCCTAAAACTGTAATTTAGGTAGCTTCAAGGCAGCATGAGTGGTGCATTCAAAATGGGAAAGCAAGCCTTGTGCCATCAGGTGACCGTTTCCAGCGAAAACGCAGCCTACCTCCTTGTGATTTCTACCAAGTAAATATACACTCTAGCTACACACTGGCCCCTTCCTTAATAAAGTTGGTTTGGCACGGAGTTCTGCGTGTAGCCACGGCCTCCCCAAAGGAGCGCTCTAGGTACGCTATCGGGGCTTAGCCTCTTCTAAAACCCTGCAGTGTAGGAGGAAGAACTGTGCTTTGGTACCAGCAGGAACGCAAGCCGACTTTCTCCTGTAAGTATGGCATCTTAAGGTATGACTTTGTAGAAGGAATGCTAAGCAGTTTTGGTTTCTCAGTGCCGATCAGCTTAGGGCAATGAGGCAGATTGGCATGACATGTAGGAAATGAGAGAACAGATTTCCTGGAGCTAGTGGAGTGCGGAGGAAATCCAGCTCCTCCAAGGAAGAGTGCAGTGTGTTGCCCTACACTTAGCATCCAGAGAGTGACTGGGAAACTTTTCGGGGCCTGGATGTTTCCTGGCAGGCCAGGGGAGCCTGGCCGGTCCCGGTGTTCTTGCAGGGAATAGGGTGCCCACGCGAGGTCCTCGGTACCTGAAAAGCTTACTAACGTTAAAAGAAAGCAGACCTAAAATTAAGCCTCAAGTTCTCTGCTCCAAGCTTCCGCTTCGGCAGGCTATTCAAGGCTTTACCTTGAGGAAAGGACTCCCGTCAAGTTTCCTTTTAGCTCTAGAGCGTCTCAGGAGGAGCTCCCAGCCAGGCTATGAAAGCACCCTGTTGATTTAGAGAAAACTCTTTCCCTTCCCAGTACACTGCCTACAGTGACAGGGACCCGTGCGAAACACTGTTATTTAGGTAGCTTCAAGGCAGCAAGAATGGAGCATTCAATATGGAAAAGCAAGCCTTGTGCCATAAATTCCCCGTTTCCAGTGAACACGCAGCCTACCTCCTTGAGATTTTACCAAGTAAATATACACTCTAGCTCCACACTGGTCCCTTCCTTGAATAAAGTTGGTTTGGCAGGGAGTTCTGCGTCTAGCCAACGGCGTCCACCAAGGAGCGATCTAGGTTCGCTATCGGGGCTTAGCTTCTTCTAAAACCCTGCACTGGAAGAGCAAGAACTGGGCTTTGGTTACAGCAGGAATGCAAGCCGACTCTCTCCTGTAAATATGGGGTCTTAAGGTATGACACTCTAGAAGGAATGCGAAGCAGTTTTGGTTTCTCAGTGCCGCTCAGCCTAGGGCAATGAGGCAGATTTCCATGACATGTAGGATGTAAGAGAACAGATTTCCTGGAGCTGTTGGAGTGCGGAGGAAACCTAGGTCTCCCAAGGAAGAGTGCAGTGTGTTGCCCTACACTCAGCATACACAGAGTGACTGGGAAAGGTTTCCGGGCCTGGATGTTTCTTAGCAGGCCAGGGGAGCCTGCCTGAACTCGGTGTTCTAGCAGGGAAAAGGGTGCCCACGCGAGGTCCTGGTGCCCTGAAAAGCTTACTAACGTTAAAAGAAAGCAGACCTAAATTTAAGCCTCAAGGACTCTGCTCCAAGCTTCCGCTTCGGCAGGCTATTCAAGGCTTTACCTTGAGGAAGGGACTCCCGTCAAGTTTCCTTTTAGCTCTAGAGCGTCTCAGGAGGAGCTCCCACCCAGGCTATGAAAGCACCCTGTTGATGGAGAGAACACTCGTTCCCTTCCCAGAGCCCTGCCTACTGCGACTAGACACCCGTCCTAAAACTGTTATTTAGGTAGTGTTAAGGCAACATGAATGGAGCATTCAAAATGGGAAAGCAAGGCCTGTGCCCTCAGGTCCCTGTTTCCAGCGAACACGCAGCCTACCTCCTTGTGCTTTCTACCAGGTAAATACACACTCTAGCTACATACTGGTCCCTTCCCTGAATAACGTTTTCTTGGCACGGAGTTCTCCGTGTAGCCAACTGCCTCTCCCAAGGAAGGCTCTAGGTACGCTATCGGGGCTTAGCTTCTTCTAAAACCCTGCAGTGTAAGACGTAGAAGTGTGCTTTGCTTCCAGCAGGAAAGCAAGCCGACTTTCTCCTGTAAGTATGGGGTGTTAAGGTATGACACTCTAGAAGGAATGCGAAGCAGTTTTGGTTTCTCAGTGCCGCTCAGCCTAGGGCAATGAGGCAAGATATGCATGACATGTGGGATGTAAGAGAACAGATTTCCTGGAGCCTTTGGAGTGCTGATTAAACCTAGGTCTCCCAAGGAAGAGTGCAGTGTGTTGCCCTACACTCAGCATACGCAGAGTGACTGGGAAAGGTTTCCGGGCCTGGATGTTTCTTAGCAGCCTAGTGGAGGCTGCCGGTACTAGGTGTTCTTGCAGGGAATAGGGAGCCCACGCGAGGTCCTCGGTGTCCTGAAAGCTTACTAACCTTAAAAGAAAACAAACCTAAAGCTAATGCTTCAAGGACTCTGCTCCAAGCTTCCGCTTTGGTAGGCTATTCAAGGCTTTATCTTGGGGAAAGGACTCACGTCACGTTTCCTTTTAGCTCTAGAGCGTCTCAGGAGGAGCTCCCACCCAGGCTATGAAAGCACCCTGTTGATCTAGAGAACACTCGTTCCCTTCCCAGAGCCCTGCCTACAGTGTCTAAAGGCCCGTCCTAAAACTGTAATTTAGGTAGCTTCAAGGCAGCATGAGTGGTGCATTCAAAATGGGAAAGCAAGCCTTGTGCCATCAGGTGACCGTTTCCAGCGAAAACGCAGCCTACCTCCTTGTGATTTCTACCAAGTAAATATACACTCTAGCTACACACTGGCCCCTTCCTTAATAAAGTTGGTTTGGCACGGAGTTCTGCGTGTAGCCACGGCCTCCCCAAAGGAGCGCTCTAGGTACGCTATCGGGGCTTAGCCTCTTCTAAAACCCTGCAGTGTAGGAGGAAGAACTGTGCTTTGGTACCAGCAGGAACGCAAGCCGACTTTCTCCTGTAAGTATGGCATCTTAAGGTATGACTTTGTAGAAGGAATGCTAAGCAGTTTTGGTTTCTCAGTGCCGATCAGCTTAGGGCAATGAGGCAGATTGGCATGACCTGTAGGAAATGAGAGAACAGATTTCCTGGAGCTGGTGGAGTGCGGAGGAAATCCATCTCCTCCAAGGAAGCGTGCAGTGTGTTGCCCTACACTTAGCATCCAGAGAGTGACTGGGAAACTTTTCCGGGCCTGGATGTTTCCTGGCAGGCCAGGGGAGCCTGGCCGGTCCCGGTGTTCTTGCAGGGAATAGGGTGCCCACGCGAGGTCCTCGGTACCTGAAAAGCTTACTAACGTTAAAAGAAAGCAGACCTAAAATTAAGCCTCAAGTTCTCTGCTCCAAGCTTCCGCTTCGGCAGGCTATTCAAGGCTTTACCTTGAGGAAAGGACTCCCGTCAAGTTTCCTTTTAGCTCTAGAGCGTCTCAGGAGGAGCTCCCAGCCAGGCTATGAAAGCACCCTGTTGATTTAGAGAAAACTCTTTCCCTTCCCAGTACACTGCCTACAGTGACAGGGACCCGTGCGAAACACTGTTATTTAGGTAGCTTCAAGGCAGCAAGAATGGAGCATTCAATATGGAAAAGCAAGCCTTGTGCCATAAATTCCCCGTTTCCAGTGAACACGCAGCCTACCTCCTTGAGATTTTACCAAGTAAATATACACTCTAGCTCCACACTGGTCCCTTCCTTGAATAAAGTTGGTTTGGCAGGGAGTTCTGCGTCTAGCCAACGGCGTCCACCAAGGAGCGATCTAGGTTCGCTATCGGGGCTTAGCTTCTTCTAAAACCCTGCACTGGAAGAGCAAGAACTGGGCTTTGGTTACAGCAGGAATGCAAGCCGACTCTCTCCTGTAAATATGGGGTCTTAAGGTATGACACTCTAGAAGGAATGCGAAGCAGTTTTGGTTTCTCAGTGCCGCTCAGCCTAGGGCAATGAGGCAGATTTCCATGACATGTAGGATGTAAGAGAACAGATTTCCTGGAGCTGTTGGAGTGCGGAGGAAACCTAGGTCTCCCAAGGAAGAGTGCAGTGTGTTGCCCTACACTCAGCATACACAGAGTGACTGGGAAAGGTTTCCGGGCCTGGATGTTTCTTAGCAGGCCAGGGGAGCCTGCCTGAACTCGGTGTTCTAGCAGGGAAAAGGGTGCCCACGCGAGGTCCTGGTGCCCTGAAAAGCTTACTAACGTTAAAAGAAAGCAGACCTAAATTTAAGCCTCAAGGACTCTGCTCCAAGCTTCCGCTTCGGCAGGCTATTCAAGGCTTTACCTTGAGGAAGGGACTCCCGTCAAGTTTCCTTTTAGCTCTAGAGCGTCTCAGGAGGAGCTCCCACCCAGGCTATGAAAGCACCCTGTTGATGGAGAGAACACTCGTTCCCTTCCCAGAGCCCTGCCTACTGCGACTAGACACCCGTCCTAAAACTGTTATTTAGGTAGTGTTAAGGCAACATGAATGGAGCATTCAAAATGGGAAAGCAAGGCCTGTGCCATCAGGTCCCTGTTTCCAGCGAACACGCAGCCTACCTCCTTGTGCTTTCTACCAGGTAAATACACACTCTAGCTACACACTGGTCCCTTCCCTGAATAACGTTTTCTTGGCATGGAGTTCTCCGTGTAGCCAACTGCCTATCCCAAGGAAGGCTCTAGGTACGCTATCGGGGCTTAGCTTCTTCTAAAACCCTGCAGTGTAAGACGTAGAAGTGTGCTTTGCTTCCAGCAGGAAAGCAAGCCGACTTTCTCCTGTAAGTATGGGGTGTTAAGGTATGACACTCTAGAAGGAATGCGAAGCAGTTTTGGTTTCTCAGTGCCGCTCAGCCTAGGGCAATGAGGCAAGATATGCATGACATGTGGGATGTAAGAGAACAGATTTCCTGGAGCCTTTGGAGTGCTGATTAAACCTAGGTCTCCCAAGGAAGAGTGCAGTGTGTTGCCCTACACTCAGCATACGCAGAGTGACTGGGAAAGGTTTCCGGGCCTGGATGTTTCTTAGCAGCCTAGTGGAGGCTGCCGGTACTAGGTGTTCTTGCAGGGAATAGGGAGCCCACGCGAGGTCCTCGGTGTCCTGAAAGCTTACTAACCTTAAAAGAAAACAAACCTAAAGCTAATGCTTCAAGGACTCTGCTCCAAGCTTCCGCTTTGGTAGGCTATTCAAGGCTTTATCTTGGGGAAAGGACTCACGTCACGTTTCCTTTTAGCTCTAGAGCGTCTCAGGAGGAGCTCCCACCCAGGCTATGAAAGCACCCTGTTGATCTAGAGAACACTCGTTCCCTTCCCAGAGCCCTGCCTACAGTGTCTAAAGGCCCGTCCTAAAACTGTAATTTAGGTAGCTTCAAGGCAGCATGAGTGGTGCATTCAAAATGGGAAAGCAAGCCTTGTGCCATCAGGTGACCGTTTCCAGCGAAAACGCAGCCTACCTCCTTGTGATTTCTACCAAGTAAATATACACTCTAGCTACACACTGGCCCCTTCCTTAATAAAGTTGGTTTGGCACGGAGTTCTGCGTGTAGCCACGGCCTCCCCAAAGGAGCGCTCTAGGTACGCTATCGGGGCTTAGCCTCTTCTAAAACCCTGCAGTGTAGGAGGAAGAACTGTGCTTTGGTACCAGCAGGAACGCAAGCCGACTTTCTCCTGTAAGTATGGCATCTTCAGGTATGACTTTGTAGAAGGAATGCTAAGCAGTTTTGGTTTCTCAGTGCCGATCAGCTTAGGGCAATGAGGCAGATTGGCATGACCTGTAGGAAATGAGAGAACAGATTTCCTGGAGCTGGTGGAGTGCGGAGGAAATCCATCTCCTCCAAGGAAGCGTGCAGTGTGTTGCCCTACACTTAGCATCCAGAGAGTGACTGGGAAACTTTTCCGGGCCTGGATGTTTCCTGGCAGGCCAGGGGAGCCTGGCCGGTCCCGGTGTTCTTGCAGGGAATAGGGTGCCCACGCGAGGTCCTCGGTACCTGAAAAGCTTACTAACGTTAAAAGAAAGCAGACCTAAAATTAAGCCTCAAGTTCTCTGCTCCAAGCTTCCGCTTCGGCAGGCTATTCAAGGCTTTACCTTGAGGAAAGGACTCCCGTCAAGTTTCCTTTTAGCTCTAGAGCGTCTCAGGAGGAGCTCCCAGCCAGGCTATGAAAGCACCCTGTTGATTTAGAGAAAACTCTTTCCCTTCCCAGTACACTGCCTACAGTGACAGGGACCCGTGCGAAACACTGTTATTTAGGTAGCTTCAAGGCAGCAAGAATGGAGCATTCAATATGGAAAAGCAAGCCTTGTGCCATAAATTCCCCGTTTCCAGTGAACACGCAGCCTACCTCCTTGAGATTTTACCAAGTAAATATACACTCTAGCTCCACACTGGTCCCTTCCTTGAATAAAGTTGGTTTGGCAGGGAGTTCTGCGTCTAGCCAACGGCGTCCACCAAGGAGCGATCTAGGTTCGCTATCGGGGCTTAGCTTCTTCTAAAACCCTGCACTGGAAGAGCAAGAACTGGGCTTTGGTTACAGCAGGAATGCAAGCCGACTCTCTCCTGTAAATATGGGGTCTTAAGGTATGACACTCTAGAAGGAATGCGAAGCAGTTTTGGTTTCTCAGTGCCGCTCAGCCTAGGGCAATGAGGCAGATTTCCATGACATGTAGGATGTAAGAGAACAGATTTCCTGGAGCTGTTGGAGTGCGGAGGAAACCTAGGTCTCCCAAGG
Organism: Balaenoptera physalus; assembly: GCF_965194825.1. Classification (NCBI taxonomy): domain Eukaryota; kingdom Metazoa; phylum Chordata; class Mammalia; order Artiodactyla; family Balaenopteridae; genus Balaenoptera; species Balaenoptera physalus. The sequence continues at coordinate 49,918 of NW_028125266.1, forward strand.
AAGAGTGCAGTGTGTTGCCCTACACTCAGCATACACAGAGTGACTGGGAAAGGTTTCCGGGCCTGGATGTTTCTTAGCAGGCCAGGGGAGCCTGCCTGAACTCGGTGTTCTAGCAGGGAAAAGGGTGCCCACGCGAGGTCCTGGTGCCCTGAAAAGCTTACTAACGTTAAAAGAAAGCAGACCTAAATTTAAGCCTCAAGGACTCTGCTCCAAGCTTCCGCTTCGGCAGGCTATTCAAGGCTTTACCTTGAGGAAGGGACTCCCGTCAAGTTTCCTTTTAGCTCTAGAGCGTCTCAGGAGGAGCTCCCACCCAGGCTATGAAAGCACCCTGTTGATGGAGAGAACACTCGTTCCCTTCCCAGAGCCCTGCCTACTGCGACTAGACACCCGTCCTAAAACTGTTATTTAGGTAGTGTTAAGGCAACATGAATGGAGCATTCAAAATGGGAAAGCAAGGCCTGTGCCATCAGGTCCCTGTTTCCAGCGAACACGCAGCCTACCTCCTTGTGCTTTCTACCAGGTAAATACACACTCTAGCTACATACTGGTCCCTTCCCTGAATAACGTTTTCTTGGCACGGAGTTCTCCGTGTAGCCAACTGCCTCTCCCAAGGAAGGCTCTAGGTACGCTATCGGGGCTTAGCTTCTTCTAAAACCCTGCAGTGTAAGACGTAGAACTGTGCTTTGCTTCCAGCAGGAAAGCAAGCCGACTTTCTCCTGTAAGTATGGGGTGTTAAGGTATGACACTCTAGAAGGAATGCGAAGCAGTTTTGGTTTCTCAGTGCCGCTCAGCCTAGGGCAATGAGGCAAGATATGCATGACATGTGGGATGTAAGAGAACAGATTTCCTGGAGCCTTTGGAGTGCTGATTAAACCTAGGTCTCCCAAGGAAGAGTGCAGTGTGTTGCCCTACACTCAGCATACGCAGAGTGACTGGGAAAGGTTTCCGGGCCTGGATGTTTCTTAGCAGCCTAGTGGAGGCTGCCGGTACTAGGTGTTCTTGCAGGGAATAGGGAGCCCACGCGAGGTCCTCGGTGTCCTGAAAGCTTACTAACCTTAAAAGAAAACAAACCTAAAGCTAATGCTTCAAGGACTCTGCTCCAAGCTTCCGCTTTGGTAGGCTATTCAAGGCTTTATCTTGGGGAAAGGACTCACGTCACGTTTCCTTTTAGCTCTAGAGCGTCTCAGGAGGAGCTCCCACCCAGGCTATGAAAGCACCCTGTTGATCTAGAGAACACTCGTTCCCTTCCCAGAGCCCTGCCTACAGTGTCTAAAGGCCCGTCCTAAAACTGTAATTTAGGTAGCTTCAAGGCAGCATGAGTGGTGCATTCAAAATGGGAAAGCAAGCCTTGTGCCATCAGGTGACCGTTTCCAGCGAAAACGCAGCCTACCTCCTTGTGATTTCTACCAAGTAAATATACACTCTAGCTACACACTGGCCCCTTCCTTAATAAAGTTGGTTTGGCACGGAGTTCTGCGTGTAGCCACGGCCTCCCCAAAGGAGCGCTCTAGGTACGCTATCGGGGCTTAGCCTCTTCTAAAACCCTGCAGTGTAGGAGGAAGAACTGTGCTTTGGTACCAGCAGGAACGCAAGCCGACTTTCTCCTGTAAGTATGGCATCTTCAGGTATGACTTTGTAGAAGGAATGCTAAGCAGTTTTGGTTTCTCAGTGCCGATCAGCTTAGGGCAATGAGGCAGATTGGCATGACATGTAGGAAATGAGAGAACAGATTTCCTGGAGCTAGTGGAGTGCGGAGGAAATCCAGCTCCTCCAAGGAAGAGTGCAGTGTGTTGCCCTACACTTAGCATCCAGAGAGTGACTGGGAAACTTTTCGGGGCCTGGATGTTTCCTGGCAGGCCAGGGGAGCCTGGCCGGTCCCGGTGTTCTTGCAGGGAATAGGGTGCCCACGCGAGGTCCTCGGTACCTGAAAAGCTTACTAACGTTAAAAGAAAGCAGACCTAAAATTAAGCCTCAAGTTCTCTGCTCCAAGCTTCCGCTTCGGCAGGCTATTCAAGGCTTTACCTTGAGGAAAGGACTCCCGTCAAGTTTCCTTTTAGCTCTAGAGCGTCTCAGGAGGAGCTCCCAGCCAGGCTATGAAAGCACCCTGTTGATTTAGAGAAAACTCTTTCCCTTCCCAGTACACTGCCTACAGTGACAGGGACCCGTGCAAAACACTGTTATTTAGGTAGCTTCAAGGCAGCAAGAATGGAGCATTCAATATGGAAAAGCAAGCCTTGTGCCATAAATTCCCCGTTTCCAGTGAACACGCAGCCTACCTCCTTGAGATTTTACCAAGTAAATATACACTCTAGCTCCACACTGGTCCCTTCCTTGAATAAAGTTGGTTTGGCAGGGAGTTCTGCGTCTAGCCAACGGCGTCCACCAAGGAGCGATCTAGGTTCGCTATCGGGGCTTAGCTTCTTCTAAAACCCTGCACTGGAAGAGCAAGAACTGGGCTTTGGTTACAGCAGGAATGCAAGCCGACTCTCTCCTGTAAATATGGGGTCTTAAGGTATGACACTCTAGAAGGAATGCGAAGCAGTTTTGGTTTCTCAGTGCCGCTCAGCCTAGGGCAATGAGGCAGATTTCCATGACATGTAGGATGTAAGAGAACAGATTTCCTGGAGCTGTTGGAGTGCGGAGGAAACCTAGGTCTCCCAAGGAAGAGTGCAGTGTGTTGCCCTACACTCAGCATACACAGAGTGACTGGGAAAGGTTTCCGGGCCTGGATGTTTCTTAGCAGGCCAGGGGAGCCTGCCTGAACTCGGTGTTCTAGCAGGGAAAAGGGTGCCCACGCGAGGTCCTGGTGCCCTGAAAAGCTTACTAACGTTAAAAGAAAGCAGACCTAAATTTAAGCCTCAAGGACTCTGCTCCAAGCTTCCGCTTCGGCAGGCTATTCAAGGCTTTACCTTGAGGAAGGGACTCCCGTCAAGTTTCCTTTTAGCTCTAGAGCGTCTCAGGAGGAGCTCCCACCCAGGCTATGAAAGCACCCTGTTGATGGAGAGAACACTCGTTCCCTTCCCAGAGCCCTGCCTACTGCGACTAGACACCCGTCCTAAAACTGTTATTTAGGTAGTGTTAAGGCAACATGAATGGAGCATTCAAAATGGGAAAGCAAGGCCTGTGCCATCAGGTCCCTGTTTCCAGCGAACACGCAGCCTACCTCCTTGTGCTTTCTACCAGGTAAATACACACTCTAGCTACACACTGGTCCCTTCCCTGAATAACGTTTTCTTGGCATGGAGTTCTCCGTGTAGCCAACTGCCTATCCCAAGGAAGGCTCTAGGTACGCTATCGGGGCTTAGCTTCTTCTAAAACCCTGCAGTGTAAGACGTAGAAGTGTGCTTTGCTTCCAGCAGGAAAGCAAGCCGACTTTCTCCTGTAAGTATGGGGTGTTAAGGTATGACACTCTAGAAGGAATGCGAAGCAGTTTTGGTTTCTCAGTGCCGCTCAGCCTAGGGCAATGAGGCAAGATATGCATGACATGTGGGATGTAAGAGAACAGATTTCCTGGAGCCTTTGGAGTGCTGATTAAACCTAGGTCTCCCAAGGAAGAGTGCAGTGTGTTGCCCTACACTCAGCATACGCAGAGTGACTGGGAAAGGTTTCCGGGCCTGGATGTTTCTTAGCAGCCTAGTGGAGGCTGCCGGTACTAGGTGTTCTTGCAGGGAATAGGGAGCCCACGCGAGGTCCTCGGTGTCCTGAAAGCTTACTAACCTTAAAAGAAAACAAACCTAAAGCTAATGCTTCAAGGACTCTGCTCCAAGCTTCCGCTTTGGTAGGCTATTCAAGGCTTTATCTTGGGGAAAGGACTCACGTCACGTTTCCTTTTAGCTCTAGAGCGTCTCAGGAGGAGCTCCCACCCAGGCTATGAAAGCACCCTGTTGATCTAGAGAACACTCGTTCCCTTCCCAGAGCCCTGCCTACAGTGTCTAAAGGCCCGTCCTAAAACTGTAATTTAGGTAGCTTCAAGGCAGCATGAGTGGTGCATTCAAAATGGGAAAGCAAGCCTTGTGCCATCAGGTGACCGTTTCCAGCGAAAACGCAGCCTACCTCCTTGTGATTTCTACCAAGTAAATATACACTCTAGCTACACACTGGCCCCTTCCTTAATAAAGTTGGTTTGGCACGGAGTTCTGCGTGTAGCCACGGCCTCCCCAAAGGAGCGCTCTAGGTACGCTATCGGGGCTTAGCCTCTTCTAAAACCCTGCAGTGTAGGAGGAAGAACTGTGCTTTGGTACCAGCAGGAACGCAAGCCGACTTTCTCCTGTAAGTATGGCATCTTAAGGTATGACTTTGTAGAAGGAATGCTAAGGAGTTTTGGTTTCTCAGTGCCGATCAGCTTAGGGCAATGAGGCAGATTGGCATGACCTGTAGGAAATGAGAGAACAGATTTCCTGGAGCTGGTGGAGTGCGGAGGAAATCCAGCTCCTCCAAGGAAGAGTGCAGTGTGTTGCCCTACACTTAGCATCCAGAGAGTGACTGGGAAACTTTTCCGGGCCTGGATGTTTCCTGGCAGGCCAGGGGAGACTGGCCGGTCCCGGTGTTCTTGCAGGGAATAGGGTGCCCACGCGAGGTCCTCGGTACCTGAAAAGCTTACTAACGTTAAAAGAAAGCAGACCTAAAATTAAGCCTCAAGTTCTCTGCTCCAAGCTTCCGCTTCGGCAGGCTATTCAAGGCTTTACCTTGAGGAAAGGACTCCCGTCAAGTTTCCTTTTAGCTCTAGAGCGTCTCAGGAGGAGCTCCCAGCCAGGCTATGAAAGCACCCTGTTGATTTAGAGAAAACTCTTTCCCTTCCCAGTACACTGCCTACAGTGACAGGGACCCGTGCAAAACACTGTTATTTAGGTAGCTTCAAGGCAGCAAGAATGGAGCATTCAATATGGAAAAGCAAGCCTTGTGCCATAAATTCCCCGTTTCCAGTGAACACGCAGCCTACCTCCTTGAGATTTTACCAAGTAAATATACACTCTAGCTCCACACTGGTCCCTTCCTTGAATAAAGTTGGTTTGGCAGGGAGTTCTGCGTCTAGCCAACGGCGTCCACCAAGGAGCGATCTAGGTTCGCTATCGGGGCTTAGCTTCTTCTAAAACCCTGCACTGGAAGAGCAAGAACTGGGCTTTGGTTACAGCAGGAATGCAAGCCGACTCTCTCCTGTAAATATGGGGTCTTAAGGTATGACACTCTAGAAGGAATGCGAAGCAGTTTTGGTTTCTCAGTGCCGCTCAGCCTAGGGCAATGAGGCAGATTTCCATGACATGTAGGATGTAAGAGAACAGATTTCCTGGAGCTGTTGGAGTGCGGAGGAAACCTAGGTCTCCCAAGGAAGAGTGCAGTGTGTTGCCCTACACTCAGCATACACAGAGTGACTGGGAAAGGTTTCCGGGCCTGGATGTTTCTTAGCAGGCCAGGGGAGCCTGCCTGAACTCGGTGTTCTAGCAGGGAAAAGGGTGCCCACGCGAGGTCCTGGTGCCCTGAAAAGCTTACTAACGTTAAAAGAAAGCAGACCTAAATTTAAGCCTCAAGGACTCTGCTCCAAGCTTCCGCTTCGGCAGGCTATTCAAGGCTTTACCTTGAGGAAGGGACTCCCGTCAAGTTTCCTTTTAGCTCTAGAGCGTCTCAGGAGGAGCTCCCACCCAGGCTATGAAAGCACCCTGTTGATGGAGAGAACACTCGTTCCCTTCCCAGAGCCCTGCCTACTGCGACTAGACACCCGTCCTAAAACTGTTATTTAGGTAGTGTTAAGGCAACATGAATGGAGCATTCAAAATGGGAAAGCAAGGCCTGTGCCATCAGGTCCCTGTTTCCAGCGAACACGCAGCCTACCTCCTTGTGCTTTCTACCAGGTAAATACACACTCTAGCTACACACTGGTCCCTTCCCTGAATAACGTTTTCTTGGCATGGAGTTCTCCGTGTAGCCAACTGCCTATCCCAAGGAAGGCTCTAGGTACGCTATCGGGGCTTAGCTTCTTCTAAAACCCTGCAGTGTAAGACGTAGAACTGTGCTTTGCTTCCAGCAGGAAAGCAAGCCGACTTTCTCCTGTAAGTATGGGGTGTTAAGGTATGACACTCTAGAAGGAATGCGAAGCAGTTTTGGTTTCTCAGTGCCGCTCAGCCTAGGGCAATGAGGCAAGATATGCATGACATGTGGGATGTAAGAGAACAGATTTCCTGGAGCCTTTGGAGTGCTGATTAAACCTAGGTCTCCCAAGGAAGAGTGCAGTGTGTTGCCCTACACTCAGCATACGCAGAGTGACTGGGAAAGGTTTCCGGGCCTGGATGTTTCTTAGCAGCCTAGTGGAGGCTGCCGGTACTAGGTGTTCTTGCAGGGAATAGGGAGCCCACGCGAGGTCCTCGGTGTCCTGAAAGCTTACTAACCTTAAAAGAAAACAAACCTAAAGCTAATGCTTCAAGGACTCTGCTCCAAGCTTCCGCTTTGGTAGGCTATTCAAGGCTTTATCTTGGGGAAAGGACTCACGTCACGTTTCCTTTTAGCTCTAGAGCGTCTCAGGAGGAGCTCCCACCCAGGCTATGAAAGCACCCTGTTGATCTAGAGAACACTCGTTCCCTTCCCAGAGCCCTGCCTACAGTGTCTAAAGGCCCGTCCTAAAACTGTAATTTAGGTAGCTTCAAGGCAGCATGAGTGGTGCATTCAAAATGGGAAAGCAAGCCTTGTGCCATCAGGTGACCGTTTCCAGCGAAAACGCAGCCTACCTCCTTGTGATTTCTACCAAGTAAATATACACTCTAGCTACACACTGGCCCCTTCCTTAATAAAGTTGGTTTGGCACGGAGTTCTGCGTGTAGCCACGGCCTCCCCAAAGGAGCGCTCTAGGTACGCTATCGGGGCTTAGACTCTTCTAAAACCCTGCAGTGTAGGAGGAAGAACTGTGCTTTGGTACCAGCAGGAACGCAAGCCGACTTTCTCCTGTAAGTATGGCATCTTAAGGTATGACTTTGTAGAAGGAATGCTAAGGAGTTTTGGTTTCTCAGTGCCGATCAGCTTAGGGCAATGAGGCAGATTGGCATGACCTGTAGGAAATGAGAGAACAGATTTCCTGGAGCTGGTGGAGTGCGGAGGAAATCCAGCTCCTCCAAGGAAGAGTGCAGTGTGTTGCCCTACACTTAGCATCCAGAGAGTGACTGGGAAACTTTTCGGGGCCTGGATGTTTCCTGGCAGGCCAGGGGAGCCTGGCCGGTCCCGGTGTTCTTGCAGGGAATAGGGTGCCCACGCGAGGTCCTCGGTACCTGAAAAGCTTACTAACGTTAAAAGAAAGCAGACCTAAAATTAAGCCTCAAGTTCTCTGCTCCAAGCTTCCGCTTCGGCAGGCTATTCAAGGCTTTACCTTGAGGAAAGGACTCCCGTCAAGTTTCCTTTTAGCTCTAGAGCGTCTCAGGAGGAGCTCCCAGCCAGGCTATGAAAGCACCCTGTTGATTTAGAGAAAACTCTTTCCCTTCCCAGTACACTGCCTACAGTGACAGGGACCCGTGCAAAACACTGTTATTTAGGTAGCTTCAAGGCAGCAAGAATGGAGCATTCAATATGGAAAAGCAAGCCTTGTGCCATAAATTCCCCGTTTCCAGTGAACACGCAGCCTACCTCCTTGAGATTTTACCAAGTAAATATACACTCTAGCTCCACACTGGTCCCTTCCTTGAATAAAGTTGGTTTGGCAGGGAGTTCTGCGTCTAGCCAACGGCGTCCACCAAGGAGCGATCTAGGTTCGCTATCGGGGCTTAGCTTCTTCTAAAACCCTGCACTGGAAGAGCAAGAACTGGGCTTTGGTTACAGCAGGAATGCAAGCCGACTCTCTCCTGTAAATATGGGGTCTTAAGGTATGACACTCTAGAAGGAATGCGAAGCAGTTTTGGTTTCTCAGTGCCGCTCAGCCTAGGGCAATGAGGCAGATTTCCATGACATGTAGGATGTAAGAGAACAGATTTCCTGGAGCTGTTGGAGTGCGGAGGAAACCTAGGTCTCCCAAGGAAGAGTGCAGTGTGTTGCCCTACACTCAGCATACACAGAGTGACTGGGAAAGGTTTCCGGGCCTGGATGTTTCTTAGCAGGCCAGGGGAGCCTGCCTGAACTCGGTGTTCTAGCAGGGAAAAGGGTGCCCACGCGAGGTCCTGGTGCCCTGAAAAGCTTACTAACGTTAAAAGAAAGCAGACCTAAATTTAAGCCTCAAGGACTCTGCTCCAAGCTTCCGCTTCGGCAGGCTATTCAAGGCTTTACCTTGAGGAAGGGACTCCCGTCAAGTTTCCTTTTAGCTCTAGAGCGTCTCAGGAGGAGCTCCCACCCAGGCTATGAAAGCACCCTGTTGATGGAGAGAACACTCGTTCCCTTCCCAGAGCCCTGCCTACTGCGACTAGACACCCGTCCTAAAACTGTTATTTAGGTAGTGTTAAGGCAACATGAATGGAGCATTCAAAATGGGAAAGCAAGGCCTGTGCCATCAGGTCCCTGTTTCCAGCGAACACGCAGCCTACCTCCTTGTGCTTTCTACCAGGTAAATACACACTCTAGCTACACACTGGTCCCTTCCCTGAATAACGTTTTCTTGGCATGGAGTTCTCCGTGTAGCCAACTGCCTATCCCAAGGAAGGCTCTAGGTACGCTATCGGGGCTTAGCTTCTTCTAAAACCCTGCAGTGTAAGACGTAGAACTGTGCTTTGCTTCCAGCAGGAAAGCAAGCCGACTTTCTCCTGTAAGTATGGGGTGTTAAGGTATGACACTCTAGAAGGAATGCGAAGCAGTTTTGGTTTCTCAGTGCCGCTCAGCCTAGGGCAATGAGGCAAGATATGCATGACATGTGGGATGTAAGAGAACAGATTTCCTGGAGCCTTTGCAGTGCTGATTAAACCTAGGTCTCCCAAGGAAGAGTGCAGTGTGTTGCCCTACACACAGCATACGCAGAGTGACTGGGAAAGGTTTCCGGGCCTGGATGATTCTTAGCAGCCTAGTGGAGCCTGCCGGTACTAGGTGTTCTTGCAGGGAATAGGGAGCCCACGCGAGTTCCTCGGTGTCCTGAAAGCTTACTAACCTTAAAAGAAAACAAACCTAAAGCTAATGCTTCAAGGACTCTGCTCCAAGCTTCCGCTTTGGTAGGCTATTCAAGGCTTTATCTTGGGGAAAGGACTCACGTCACGTTTCCTTTTAGCTCTAGAGCGTCTCAGGAGGAGCTCCCACCCAGGTTATGAAAGCACCCTGTTGATCTAGAGAACACTCGTTCCCTTCCCAGAGCCCTGCCTACAGTGTCTAAATGCCTGTCCTAAAACTGTAATTTAGGTAGCTTCAAGGCAGCATGAGTGGTGCATTCAAAATGGGAAAGCAAGCCTTGTGCCATCAGGTGACCGTTTCCAGCGAAAACGCAGCCTACCTCCTTGTGATTTCTACCAAGTAAATATACACTCTAGCTACACACTGGCCCCTTCCTTAATAAAGTTGGTTTGGCACGGAGTTCTGCGTGTAGCCACGGCCTCCCCAAAGGAGCGCTCTAGGTACGCTATCGGGGCTTAGCCTCTTCTAAAACCCTGCAGTGTAAGAGGAAGAACTGTGCTTTGGTACCAGCAGGAACGCAAGCCGACTTTCTCCTGTAAGTATGGCATCTTAAGGTATGACTTTGTAGAAGGAATGCTAAGCAGTTTTGGTTTCTCAGTGCCGATCAGCTTAGGGCAATGAGGCAGATTGGCATGACCTGTAGGAAATGAGAGAACAGATTTCCTGGAGCTGGTGGAGTGCGGAGGAAATCCATCTCCTCCAAGGAAGAGTGCAGTGTGTTGCCCTACACTTAGCATCCAGAGAGTGACTGGGAAACTTTTCCGGGCCTGGATGTTTCCTGGCAGGCCAGGGGAGCCTGGCCGGTCCCGGTGTTCTTGCAGGGAATAGGGTGCCCACGCGAGGTCCTCGGTACCTGAAAAGCTTACTAACGTTAAAAGAAAGCAGACCTAAAATTAAGCCTCAAGTTCTCTGCTCCAAGCTTCCGCTTCGGCAGGCTATTCAAGGCTTTACCTTGAGGAAAGGACTCCCGTCAAGTTTCCTTTTAGCTCTAGAGCGTCTCAGGAGGAGCTCCCAGCCAGGCTATGAAAGCACCCTGTTGATTTAGAGAAAACTCTTTCCCTTCCCAGTACACTGCCTACAGTGACAGGGACCCGTGCGAAACACTGTTATTTAGGTAGCTTCAAGGCAGCAAGAATGGAGCATTCAATATGGAAAAGCAAGCCTTGTGCCATAAATTCCCCGTTTCCAGTGAACACGCAGCCTACCTCCTTGAGATTTTACCAAGTAAATATACACTCTAGCTCCACACTGGTCCCTTCCTTGAATAAAGTTGGTTTGGCAGGGAGTTCTGCGTCTAGCCAACGGCGTCCACCAAGGAGCGATCTAGGTTCGCTATCGGGGCTTAGCTTCTTCTAAAACCCTGCACTGGAAGAGCAAGAACTGGGCTTTGGTTACAGCAGGAATGCAAGCCGACTCTCTCCTGTAAATATGGGGTCTTAAGGTATGACACTCTAGAAGGAATGCGAAGCAGTTTTGGTTTCTCAGTGCCGCTCAGCCTAGGGCAATGAGGCAGATTTCCATGACATGTAGGATGTAAGAGAACAGATTTCCTGGAGCTGTTGGAGTGCGGAGGAAACCTAGGTCTCCCAAGGAAGAGTGCAGTGTGTTGCCCTACACTCAGCATACACAGAGTGACTGGGAAAGGTTTCCGGGCCTGGATGTTTCTTAGCAGGCCAGGGGAGCCTGCCTGAACTCGGTGTTCTAGCAGGGAAAAGGGTGCCCACGCGAGGTCCTGGTGCCCTGAAAAGCTTACTAACGTTAAAAGAAAGCAGACCTAAATTTAAGCCTCAAGGACTCTGCTCCAAGCTTCCGCTTCGGCAGGCTATTCAAGGCTTTACCTTGAGGAAGGGACTCCCGTCAAGTTTCCTTTTAGCTCTAGAGCGTCTCAGGAGGAGCTCCCACCCAGGCTATGAAAGCACCCTGTTGATGGAGAGAACACTCGTTCCCTTCCCAGAGCCCTGCCTACTGCGACTAGACACCCGTCCTAAAACTGTTATTTAGGTAGTGTTAAGGCAACATGAATGGAGCATTCAAAATGGGAAAGCAAGGCCTGTGCCATCAGGTCCCTGTTTCCAGCGAACACGCAGCCTACCTCCTTGTGCTTTCTACCAGGTAAATACACACTCTAGCTACATACTGGTCCCTTCCCTGAATAACGTTTTCTTGGCACGGAGTTCTCCGTGTAGCCAACTGCCTCTCCCAAGGAAGGCTCTAGGTACGCTATCGGGGCTTAGCTTCTTCTAAAACCCTGCAGTGTAAGACGTAGAACTGTGCTTTGCTTCCAGCAGGAAAGCAAGCCGACTTTCTCCTGTAAGTATGGGGTGTTAAGGTATGACACTCTAGAAGGAATGCGAAGCAGTTTTGGTTTCTCAGTGCCGCTCAGCCTAGGGCAATGAGGCAAGATATGCATGACATGTGGGATGTAAGAGAACAGATTTCCTGGAGCCTTTGGAGTGCTGATTAAACCTAGGTCTCCCAAGGAAGAGTGCAGTGTGTTGCCCTACACTCAGCATACGCAGAGTGACTGGGAAAGGTTTCCGGGCCTGGATGTTTCTTAGCAGCCTAGTGGAGGCTGCCGGTACTAGGTGTTCTTGCAGGGAATAGGGAGCCCACGCGAGGTCCTCGGTGTCCTGAAAGCTTACTAACCTTAAAAGAAAACAAACCTAAAGCTAATGCTTCAAGGACTCTGCTCCAAGCTTCCGCTTTGGTAGGCTATTCAAGGCTTTATCTTGGGGAAAGGACTCACGTCACGTTTCCTTTTAGCTCTAGAGCGTCTCAGGAGGAGCTCCCACCCAGGCTATGAAAGCACCCTGTTGATCTAGAGAACACTCGTTCCCTTCCCAGAGCCCTGCCTACAGTGTCTAAAGGCCCGTCCTAAAACTGTAATTTAGGTAGCTTCAAGGCAGCATGAGTGGTGCATTCAAAATGGGAAAGCAAGCCTTGTGCCATCAGGTGACCGTTTCCAGCGAAAACGCAGCCTACCTCCTTGTGATTTCTACCAAGTAAATATACACTCTAGCTACACACTGGCCCCTTCCTTAATAAAGTTGGTTTGGCACGGAGTTCTGCGTGTAGCCACGGCCTCCCCAAAGGAGCGCTCTAGGTACGCTATCGGGGCTTAGCCTCTTCTAAAACCCTGCAGTGTAGGAGGAAGAACTGTGCTTTGGTACCAGCAGGAACGCAAGCCGACTTTCTCCTGTAAGTATGGCATCTTAAGGTATGACTTTGTAGAAGGAATGCTAAGCAGTTTTGGTTTCTCAGTGCCGATCAGCTTAGGGCAATGAGGCAGATTGGCATGACCTGTAGGAAATGAGAGAACAGATTTCCTGGAGCTGGTGGAGTGCGGAGGAAATCCAGCTCCTCCAAGGAAGAGTGCAGTGTGTTGCCCTACACTTAGCATCCAGAGAGTGACTGGGAAACTTTTCCGGGCCTGGATGTTTCCTGGCAGGCCAGGGGAGACTGGCCGGTCCCGGTGTTCTTGCAGGGAATAGGGTGCCCACGCGAGGTCCTCGGTACCTGAAAAGCTTACTAACGTTAAAAGAAAGCAGACCTAAAATTAAGCCTCAAGTTCTCTGCTCCAAGCTTCCGCTTCGGCAGGCTATTCAAGGCTTTACCTTGAGGAAAGGACTCCCGTCAAGTTTCCTTTTAGCTCTAGAGCGTCTCAGGAGGAGCTCCCAGCCAGGCTATGAAAGCACCCTGTTGATTTAGAGAAAACTCTTTCCCTTCCCAGTACACTGCCTACAGTGACAGGGACCCGTGCAAAACACTGTTATTTAGGTAGCTTCAAGGCAGCAAGAATGGAGCATTCAATATGGAAAAGCAAGCCTTGTGCCATAAATTCCCCGTTTCCAGTGAACACGCAGCCTACCTCCTTGAGATTTTACCAAGTAAATATACACTCTAGCTCCACACTGGTCCCTTCCTTGAATAAAGTTGGTTTGGCAGGGAGTTCTGCGTCTAGCCAACGGCGTCCACCAAGGAGCGATCTAGGTTCGCTATCGGGGCTTAGCTTCTTCTAAAACCCTGCACTGGAAGAGCAAGAACTGGGCTTTGGTTACAGCAGGAATGCAAGCCGACTCTCTCCTGTAAATATGGGGTCTTAAGGTATGACACTCTAGAAGGAATGCGAAGCAGTTTTGGTTTCTCAGTGCCGCTCAGCCTAGGGCAATGAGGCAGATTTCCATGACATGTAGGATGTAAGAGAACAGATTTCCTGGAGCTGTTGGAGTGCGGAGGAAACCTAGGTCTCCCAAGGAAGAGTGCAGTGTGTTGCCCTACACTCAGCATACACAGAGTGACTGGGAAAGGTTTCCGGGCCTGGATGTTTCTTAGTAGGCCAGGGGAGCCTGCCTGAACTCGGTGTTCTAGCAGGGAAAAGGGTGCCCACGCGAGGTCCTGGTGCCCTGAAAAGCTTACTAACGTTAAAAGAAAGCAGACCTAAATTTAAGCCTCAAGGACTCTGCTCCAAGCTTCCGCTTCGGCAGGCTATTCAAGGCTTTACCTTGAGGAAGGGACTCCCGTCAAGTTTCCTTTTAGCTCTAGAGCGTCTCAGGAGGAGCTCCCACCCAGGCTATGAAAGCACCCTGTTGATGGAGAGAACACTCGTTCCCTTCCCAGAGCCCTGCCTACTGCGACTAGACACCCGTCCTAAAACTGTTATTTAGGTAGTGTTAAGGCAACATGAATGGAGCATTCAAAATGGGAAAGCAAGGCCTGTGCCATCAGGTCCCTGTTTCCAGCGAACACGCAGCCTACCTCCTTGTGCTTTCTACCAGGTAAATACACACTCTAGCTACACACTGGTCCCTTCCCTGAATAACGTTTTCTTGGCATGGAGTTCTCCGTGTAGCCAACTGCCTATCCCAAGGAAGGCTCTAGGTACGCTATCGGGGCTTAGCTTCTTCTAAAACCCTGCAGTGTAAGACGTAGAACTGTGCTTTGCTTCCAGCAGGAAAGCAAGCCGACTTTCTCCTGTAAGTATGGGGTGTTAAGGTATGACACTCTAGAAGGAATGCGAAGCAGTTTTGGTTTCTCAGTGCCGCTCAGCCTAGGGCAATGAGGCAAGATATGCATGACATGTGGGATGTAAGAGAACAGATTTCCTGGAGCCTTTGGAGTGCTGATTAAACCTAGGTCTCCCAAGGAAGAGTGCAGTGTGTTGCCCTACACTCAGCATACGCAGAGTGACTGGGAAAGGTTTCCGGGCCTGGATGTTTCTTAGCAGCCTAGTGGAGGCTGCCGGTACTAGGTGTTCTTGCAGGGAATAGGGAGCCCACGCGAGGTCCTCGGTGTCCTGAAAGCTTACTAACCTTAAAAGAAAACAAACCTAAAGCTAATGCTTCAAGGACTCTGCTCCAAGCTTCCGCTTTGGTAGGCTATTCAAGGCTTTATCTTGGGGAAAGGACTCACGTCACGTTTCCTTTTAGCTCTAGAGCGTCTCAGGAGGAGCTCCCACCCAGGCTATGAAAGCACCCTGTTGATCTAGAGAACACTCGTTCCCTTCCCAGAGCCCTGCCTACAGTGTCTAAAGGCCCGTCCTAAAACTGTAATTTAGGTAGCTTCAAGGCAGCATGAGTGGTGCATTCAAAATGGGAAAGCAAGCCTTGTGCCATCAGGTGACCGTTTCCAGCGAAAACGCAGCCTACCTCCTTGTGATTTCTACCAAGTAAATATACACTCTAGCTACACACTGGCCCCTTCCTTAATAAAGTTGGTTTGGCACGGAGTTCTGCGTGTAGCCACGGCCTCCCCAAAGGAGCGCTCTAGGTACGCTATCGGGGCTTAGCCTCTTCTAAAACCCTGCAGTGTAGGAGGAAGAACTGTGCTTTGGTACCAGCAGGAACGCAAGCCGACTTTCTCCTGTAAGTATGGCATCTTAAGGTATGACTTTGTAGAAGGAATGCTAAGGAGTTTTGGTTTCTCAGTGCCGATCAGCTTAGGGCAATGAGGCAGATTGGCATGACCTGTAGGAAATGAGAGAACAGATTTCCTGGAGCTGGTGGAGTGCGGAGGAAATCCAGCTCCTCCAAGGAAGAGTGCAGTGTGTTGCCCTACACTTAGCATCCAGAGAGTGACTGGGAAACTTTTCGGGGCCTGGATGTTTCCTGGCAGGCCAGGGGAGCCTGGCCGGTCCCGGTGTTCTTGCAGGGAATAGGGTGCCCACGCGAGGTCCTCGGTACCTGAAAAGCTTACTAACGTTAAAAGAAAGCAGACCTAAAATTAAGCCTCAAGTTCTCTGCTCCAAGCTTCCGCTTCGGCAGGCTATTCAAGGCTTTACCTTGAGGAAAGGACTCCCGTCAAGTTTCCTTTTAGCTCTAGAGCGTCTCAGGAGGAGCTCCCAGCCAGGCTATGAAAGCACCCTGTTGATTTAGAGAAAACTCTTTCCCTTCCCAGTACACTGCCTACAGTGACAGGGACCCGTGCAAAACACTGTTATTTAGGTAGCTTCAAGGCAGCAAGAATGGAGCATTCAATATGGAAAAGCAAGCCTTGTGCCATAAATTCCCCGTTTCCAGTGAACACGCAGCCTACCTCCTTGAGATTTTACCAAGTAAATATACACTCTAGCTCCACACTGGTCCCTTCCTTGAATAAAGTTGGTTTGGCAGGGAGTTCTGCGTCTAGCCAACGGCGTCCACCAAGGAGCGATCTAGGTTCGCTATCGGGGCTTAGCTTCTTCTAAAACCCTGCACTGGAAGAGCAAGAACTGGGCTTTGGTTACAGCAGGAATGCAAGCCGACTCTCTCCTGTAAATATGGGGTCTTAAGGTATGACACTCTAGAAGGAATGCGAAGCAGTTTTGGTTTCTCAGTGCCGCTCAGCCTAGGGCAATGAGGCAGATTTCCATGACATGTAGGATGTAAGAGAACAGATTTCCTGGAGCTGTTGGAGTGCGGAGGAAACCTAGGTCTCCCAAGGAAGAGTGCAGTGTGTTGCCCTACACTCAGCATACACAGAGTGACTGGGAAAGGTTTCCGGGCCTGGATGTTTCTTAGCAGGCCAGGGGAGCCTGCCTGAACTCGGTGTTCTAGCAGGGAAAAGGGTGCCCACGCGAGGTCCTGGTGCCCTGAAAAGCTTACTAACGTTAAAAGAAAGCAGACCTAAATTTAAGCCTCAAGGACTCTGCTCCAAGCTTCCGCTTCGGCAGGCTATTCAAGGCTTTACCTTGAGGAAGGGACTCCCGTCAAGTTTCCTTTTAGCTCTAGAGCGTCTCAGGAGGAGCTCCCACCCAGGCTATGAAAGCACCCTGTTGATGGAGAGAACACTCGTTCCCTTCCCAGAGCCCTGCCTACTGCGACTAGACACCCGTCCTAAAACTGTTATTTAGGTAGTGTTAAGGCAACATGAATGGAGCATTCAAAATGGGAAAGCAAGGCCTGTGCCATCAGGTCCCTGTTTCCAGCGAACACGCAGCCTACCTCCTTGTGCTTTCTACCAGGTAAATACACACTCTAGCTACACACTGGTCCCTTCCCTGAATAACGTTTTCTTGGCACGGAGTTCTCCGTGTAGCCAACTGCCTCTCCCAAGGAAGGCTCTAGGTACGCTATCGGGGCTTAGCTTCTTCTAAAACCCTGCAGTGTAAGACGTAGAAGTGTGCTTTGCTTCCAGCAGGAAAGCAAGCCGACTTTCTCCTGTAAGTATGGGGTGTTAAGGTATGACACTCTAGAAGGAATGCGAAGCAGTTTTGGTTTCTCAGTGCCGCTCAGCCTAGGGCAATGAGGCAAGATATGCATGACATGTGGGATGTAAGAGAACAGATTTCCTGGAGCCTTTGGAGTGCTGATTAAACCTAGGTCTCCCAAGGAAGAGTGCAGTGTGTTGCCCTACACTCAGCATACGCAGAGTGACTGGGAAAGATTTCCGGGCCTGGATGTTTCTTAGCAGCCTAGTGGAGGCTGCCGGTACTAGGTGTTCTTGCAGGGAATAGGGAGCCCACGCGAGGTCCTCGGTGTCCTGAAAGCTTACTAACCTTAAAAGAAAACAAACCTAAAGCTAATGCTTCAAGGACTCTGCTCCAAGCTTCCGCTTTGGTAGGCTATTCAAGGCTTTATCTTGGGGAAAGGACTCACGTCACGTTTCCTTTTAGCTCTAGAGCGTCTCAGGAGGAGCTCCCACCCAGGCTATGAAAGCACCCTGTTGATCTAGAGAACACTCGTTCCCTTCCCAGAGCCCTGCCTACAGTGTCTAAAGGCCCGTCCTAAAACTGTAATTTAGGTAGCTTCAAGGCAGCATGAGTGGTGCATTCAAAATGGGAAAGCAAGCCTTGTGCCATCAGGTGACCGTTTCCAGCGAAAACGCAGCCTACCTCCTTGTGATTTCTACCAAGTAAATATACACTCTAGCTACACACTGGCCCCTTCCTTAATAAAGTTGGTTTGGCACGGAGTTCTGCGTGTAGCCACGGCCTCCCCAAAGGAGCGCTCTAGGTACGCTATCGGGGCTTAGCCTCTTCTAAAACCCTGCAGTGTAGGAGGAAGAACTGTGCTTTGGTACCAGCAGGAACGCAAGCCGACTTTCTCCTGTAAGTATGGCATCTTAAGGTATGACTTTGTAGAAGGAATGCTAAGCAGTTTTGGTTTCTCAGTGCCGATCAGCTTAGGGCAATGAGGCAGATTGGCATGACATGTAGGAAATGAGAGAACAGATTTCCTGGAGCTAGTGGAGTGCGGAGGAAATCCAGCTCCTCCAAGGAAGAGTGCAGTGTGTTGCCCTACACTTAGCATCCAGAGAGTGACTGGGAAACTTTTCGGGGCCTGGATGTTTCCTGGCAGGCCAGGGGAGCCTGGCCGGTCCCGGTGTTCTTGCAGGGAATAGGGTGCCCACGCGAGGTCCTCGGTACCTGAAAAGCTTACTAACGTTAAAAGAAAGCAGACCTAAAATTAAGCCTCAAGTTCTCTGCTCCAAGCTTCCGCTTCGGCAGGCTATTCAAGGCTTTACCTTGAGGAAAGGACTCCCGTCAAGTTTCCTTTTAGCTCTAGAGCGTCTCAGGAGGAGCTCCCAGCCAGGCTATGAAAGCACCCTGTTGATTTAGAGAAAACTCTTTCCCTTCCCAGTACACTGCCTACAGTGACAGGGACCCGTGCGAAACACTGTTATTTAGGTAGCTTCAAGGCAGCAAGAATGGAGCATTCAATATGGAAAAGCAAGCCTTGTGCCATAAATTCCCCGTTTCCAGTGAACACGCAGCCTACCTCCTTGAGATTTTACCAAGTAAATATACACTCTAGCTCCACACTGGTCCCTTCCTTGAATAAAGTTGGTTTGGCAGGGAGTTCTGCGTCTAGCCAACGGCGTCCACCAAGGAGCGATCTAGGTTCGCTATCGGGGCTTAGCTTCTTCTAAAACCCTGCACTGGAAGAGCAAGAACTGGGCTTTGGTTACAGCAGGAATGCAAGCCGACTCTCTCCTGTAAATATGGGGTCTTAAGGTATGACACTCTAGAAGGAATGCGAAGCAGTTTTGGTTTCTCAGTGCCGCTCAGCCTAGGGCAATGAGGCAGATTTCCATGACATGTAGGATGTAAGAGAACAGATTTCCTGGAGCTGTTGGAGTGCGGAGGAAACCTAGGTCTCCCAAGGAAGAGTGCAGTGTGTTGCCCTACACTCAGCATACACAGAGTGACTGGGAAAGGTTTCCGGGCCTGGATGTTTCTTAGCAGGCCAGGGGAGCCTGCCTGAACTCGGTGTTCTAGCAGGGAAAAGGGTGCCCACGCGAGGTCCTGGTGCCCTGAAAAGCTTACTAACGTTAAAAGAAAGCAGACCTAAATTTAAGCCTCAAGGACTCTGCTCCAAGCTTCCGCTTCGGCAGGCTATTCAAGGCTTTACCTTGAGGAAGGGACTCCCGTCAAGTTTCCTTTTAGCTCTAGAGCGTCTCAGGAGGAGCTCCCACCCAGGCTATGAAAGCACCCTGTTGATGGAGAGAACACTCGTTCCCTTCCCAGAGCCCTGCCTACTGCGACTAGACACCCGTCCTAAAACTGTTATTTAGGTAGTGTTAAGGCAACATGAATGGAGCATTCAAAATGGGAAAGCAAGGCCTGTGCCATCAGGTCCCTGTTTCCAGCGAACACGCAGCCTACCTCCTTGTGCTTTCTACCAGGTAAATACACACTCTAGCTACACACTGGTCCCTTCCCTGAATAACGTTTTCTTGGCATGGAGTTCTCCGTGTAGCCAACTGCCTATCCCAAGGAAGGCTCTAGGTACGCTATCGGGGCTTAGCTTCTTCTAAAACCCTGCAGTGTAAGACGTAGAAGTGTGCTTTGCTTCCAGCAGGAAAGCAAGCCGACTTTCTCCTGTAAGTATGGGGTGTTAAGGTATGACACTCTAGAAGGAATGCGAAGCAGTTTTGGTTTCTCAGTGCCGCTCAGCCTAGGGCAATGAGGCAAGATATGCATGACATGTGGGATGTAAGAGAACAGATTTCCTGGAGCCTTTGGAGTGCTGATTAAACCTAGGTCTCCCAAGGAAGAGTGCAGTGTGTTGCCCTACACTCAGCATACGCAGAGTGACTGGGAAAGGTTTCCGGGCCTGGATGTTTCTTAGCAGCCTAGTGGAGGCTGCCGGTACTAGGTGTTCTTGCAGGGAATAGGGAGCCCACGCGAGGTCCTCGGTGTCCTGAAAGCTTACTAACCTTAAAAGAAAACAAACCTAAAGCTAATGCTTCAAGGACTCTGCTCCAAGCTTCCGCTTTGGTAGGCTATTCAAGGCTTTATCTTGGGGAAAGGACTCACGTCACGTTTCCTTTTAGCTCTAGAGCGTCTCAGGAGGAGCTCCCACCCAGGCTATGAAAGCACCCTGTTGATCTAGAGAACACTCGTTCCCTTCCCAGAGCCCTGCCTACAGTGTCTAAAGGCCCGTCCTAAAACTGTAATTTAGGTAGCTTCAAGGCAGCATGAGTGGTGCATTCAAAATGGGAAAGCAAGCCTTGTGCCATCAGGTGACCGTTTCCAGCGAAAACGCAGCCTACCTCCTTGTGATTTCTACCAAGTAAATATACACTCTAGCTACACACTGGCCCCTTCCTTAATAAAGTTGGTTTGGCACGGAGTTCTGCGTGTAGCCACGGCCTCCCCAAAGGAGCGCTCTAGGTACGCTATCGGGGCTTAGCCTCTTCTAAAACCCTGCAGTGTAGGAGGAAGAACTGTGCTTTGGTACCAGCAGGAACGCAAGCCGACTTTCTCCTGTAAGTATGGCATCTTAAGGTATGACTTTGTAGAAGGAATGCTAAGCAGTTTTGGTTTCTCAGTGCCGATCAGCTTAGGGCAATGAGGCAGATTGGCATGACATGTAGGAAATGAGAGAACAGATTTCCTGGAGCTAGTGGAGTGCGGAGGAAATCCAGCTCCTCCAAGGAAGAGTGCAGTGTGTTGCCCTACACTTAGCATCCAGAGAGTGACTGGGAAACTTTTCGGGGCCTGGATGTTTCCTGGCAGGCCAGGGGAGCCTGGCCGGTCCCGGTGTTCTTGCAGGGAATAGGGTGCCCACGCGAGGTCCTCGGTACCTGAAAAGCTTACTAACGTTAAAAGAAAGCAGACCTAAAATTAAGCCTCAAGTTCTCTGCTCCAAGCTTCCGCTTCGGCAGGCTATTCAAGGCTTTACCTTGAGGAAAGGACTCCCGTCAAGTTTCCTTTTAGCTCTAGAGCGTCTCAGGAGGAGCTCCCAGCCAGGCTATGAAAGCACCCTGTTGATTTAGAGAAAACTCTTTCCCTTCCCAGTACACTGCCTACAGTGACAGGGACCCGTGCGAAACACTGTTATTTAGGTAGCTTCAAGGCAGCAAGAATGGAGCATTCAATATGGAAAAGCAAGCCTTGTGCCATAAATTCCCCGTTTCCAGTGAACACGCAGCCTACCTCCTTGAGATTTTACCAAGTAAATATACACTCTAGCTCCACACTGGTCCCTTCCTTGAATAAAGTTGGTTTGGCAGGGAGTTCTGCGTCTAGCCAACGGCGTCCACCAAGGAGCGATCTAGGTTCGCTATCGGGGCTTAGCTTCTTCTAAAACCCTGCACTGGAAGAGCAAGAACTGGGCTTTGGTTACAGCAGGAATGCAAGCCGACTCTCTCCTGTAAATATGGGGTCTTAAGGTATGACACTCTAGAAGGAATGCGAAGCAGTTTTGGTTTCTCAGTGCCGCTCAGCCTAGGGCAATGAGGCAGATTTCCATGACATGTAGGATGTAAGAGAACAGATTTCCTGGAGCTGTTGGAGTGCGGAGGAAACCTAGGTCTCCCAAGGAAGAGTGCAGTGTGTTGCCCTACACTCAGCATACACAGAGTGACTGGGAAAGGTTTCCGGGCCTGGATGTTTCTTAGCAGGCCAGGGGAGCCTGCCTGAACTCGGTGTTCTAGCAGGGAAAAGGGTGCCCACGCGAGGTCCTGGTGCCCTGAAAAGCTTACTAACGTTAAAAGAAAGCAGACCTAAATTTAAGCCTCAAGGACTCTGCTCCAAGCTTCCGCTTCGGCAGGCTATTCAAGGCTTTACCTTGAGGAAGGGACTCCCGTCAAGTTTCCTTTTAGCTCTAGAGCGTCTCAGGAGGAGCTCCCACCCAGGCTATGAAAGCACCCTGTTGATGGAGAGAACACTCGTTCCCTTCCCAGAGCCCTGCCTACTGCGACTAGACACCCGTCCTAAAACTGTTATTTAGGTAGTGTTAAGGCAACATGAATGGAGCATTCAAAATGGGAAAGCAAGGCCTGTGCCATCAGGTCCCTGTTTCCAGCGAACACGCAGCCTACCTCCTTGTGCTTTCTACCAGGTAAATACACACTCTAGCTACATACTGGTCCCTTCCCTGAATAACGTTTTCTTGGCACGGAGTTCTCCGTGTAGCCAACTGCCTCTCCCAAGGAAGGCTCTAGGTACGCTATCGGGGCTTAGCTTCTTCTAAAACCCTGCAGTGTAAGACGTAGAAGTGTGCTTTGCTTCCAGCAGGAAAGCAAGCCGACTTTCTCCTGTAAGTATGGGGTGTTAAGGTATGACACTCTAGAAGGAATGCGAAGCAGTTTTGGTTTCTCAGTGCCGCTCAGCCTAGGGCAATGAGGCAAGATATGCATGACATGTGGGATGTAAGAGAACAGATTTCCTGGAGCCTTTGGAGTGCTGATTAAACCTAGGTCTCCCAAGGAAGAGTGCAGTGTGTTGCCCTACACTCAGCATACGCAGAGTGACTGGGAAAGGTTTCCGGGCCTGGATGTTTCTTAGCAGCCTAGTGGAGGCTGCCGGTACTAGGTGTTCTTGCAGGGAATAGGGAGCCCACGCGAGGTCCTCGGTGTCCTGAAAGCTTACTAACCTTAAAAGAAAACAAACCTAAAGCTAATGCTTCAAGGACTCTGCTCCAAGCTTCCGCTTTGGTAGGCTATTCAAGGCTTTATCTTGGGGAAAGGACTCACGTCACGTTTCCTTTTAGCTCTAGAGCGTCTCAGGAGGAGCTCCCACCCAGGCTATGAAAGCACCCTGTTGATCTAGAGAACACTCGTTCCCTTCCCAGAGCCCTGCCTACAGTGTCTAAAGGCCCGTCCTAAAACTGTAATTTAGGTAGCTTCAAGGCAGCATGAGTGGTGCATTCAAAATGGGAAAGCAAGCCTTGTGCCATCAGGTGACCGTTTCCAGCGAAAACGCAGCCTACCTCCTTGTGATTTCTACCAAGTAAATATACACTCTAGCTACACACTGGCCCCTTCCTTAATAAAGTTGGTTTGGCACGGAGTTCTGCGTGTAGCCACGGCCTCCCCAAAGGAGCGCTCTAGGTACGCTATCGGGGCTTAGCCTCTTCTAAAACCCTGCAGTGTAGGAGGAAGAACTGTGCTTTGGTACCAGCAGGAACGCAAGCCGACTTTCTCCTGTAAGTATGGCATCTTAAGGTATGACTTTGTAGAAGGAATGCTAAGCAGTTTTGGTTTCTCAGTGCCGATCAGCTTAGGGCAATGAGGCAGATTGGCATGACCTGTAGGAAATGAGAGAACAGATTTCCTGGAGCTGGTGGAGTGCGGAGGAAATCCATCTCCTCCAAGGAAGAGTGCAGTGTGTTGCCCTACACTTAGCATCCAGAGAGTGACTGGGAAACTTTTCCGGGCCTGGATGTTTCCTGGCAGGCCAGGGGAGCCTGGCCGGTCCCGGTGTTCTTGCAGGGAATAGGGTGCCCACGCGAGGTCCTCGGTACCTGAAAAGCTTACTAACGTTAAAAGAAAGCAGACCTAAAATTAAGCCTCAAGTTCTCTGCTCCAAGCTTCCGCTTCGGCAGGCTATTCAAGGCTTTACCTTGAGGAAAGGACTCCCGTCAAGTTTCCTTTTAGCTCTAGAGCGTCTCAGGAGGAGCTCCCAGCCAGGCTATGAAAGCACCCTGTTGATTTAGAGAAAACTCTTTCCCTTCCCAGTACACTGCCTACAGTGACAGGGACCCGTGCGAAACACTGTTATTTAGGTAGCTTCAAGGCAGCAAGAATGGAGCATTCAATATGGAAAAGCAAGCCTTGTGCCATAAATTCCCCGTTTCCAGTGAACACGCAGCCTACCTCCTTGAGATTTTACCAAGTAAATATACACTCTAGCTCCACACTGGTCCCTTCCTTGAATAAAGTTGGTTTGGCAGGGAGTTCTGCGTCTAGCCAACGGCGTCCACCAAGGAGCGATCTAGGTTCGCTATCGGGGCTTAGCTTCTTCTAAAACCCTGCACTGGAAGAGCAAGAACTGGGCTTTGGTTACAGCAGGAATGCAAGCCGACTCTCTCCTGTAAATATGGGGTCTTAAGGTATGACACTCTAGAAGGAATGCGAAGCAGTTTTGGTTTCTCAGTGCCGCTCAGCCTAGGGCAATGAGGCAGATTTCCATGACATGTAGGATGTAAGAGAACAGATTTCCTGGAGCTGTTGGAGTGCGGAGGAAACCTAGGTCTCCCAAGGAAGAGTGCAGTGTGTTGCCCTACACTCAGCATACACAGAGTGACTGGGAAAGGTTTCCGGGCCTGGATGTTTCTTAGCAGGCCAGGGGAGCCTGCCTGAACTCGGTGTTCTAGCAGGGAAAAGGGTGCCCACGCGAGGTCCTGGTGCCCTGAAAAGCTTACTAACGTTAAAAGAAAGCAGACCTAAATTTAAGCCTCAAGGACTCTGCTCCAAGCTTCCGCTTCGGCAGGCTATTCAAGGCTTTACCTTGAGGAAGGGACTCCCGTCAAGTTTCCTTTTAGCTCTAGAGCGTCTCAGGAGGAGCTCCCACCCAGGCTATGAAAGCACCCTGTTGATGGAGAGAACACTCGTTCCCTTCCCAGAGCCCTGCCTACTGCGACTAGACACCCGTCCTAAAACTGTTATTTAGGTAGTGTTAAGGCAACATGAATGGAGCATTCAAAATGGGAAAGCAAGGCCTGTGCCATCAGGTCCCTGTTTCCAGCGAACACGCAGCCTACCTCCTTGTGCTTTCTACCAGGTAAATACACACTCTAGCTACATACTGGTCCCTTCCCTGAATAACGTTTTCTTGGCACGGAGTTCTCCGTGTAGCCAACTGCCTCTCCCAAGGAAGGCTCTAGGTACGCTATCGGGGCTTAGCTTCTTCTAAAACCCTGCAGTGTAAGACGTAGAACTGTGCTTTGCTTCCAGCAGGAAAGCAAGCCGACTTTCTCCTGTAAGTATGGGGTGTTAAGGTATGACACTCTAGAAGGAATGCGAAGCAGTTTTGGTTTCTCAGTGCCGCTCAGCCTAGGGCAATGAGGCAAGATATGCATGACATGTGGGATGTAAGAGAACAGATTTCCTGGAGCCTTTGGAGTGCTGATTAAACCTAGGTCTCCCAAGGAAGAGTGCAGTGTGTTGCCCTACACTCAGCATACGCAGAGTGACTGGGAAAGGTTTCCGGGCCTGGATGTTTCTTAGCAGCCTAGTGGAGGCTGCCGGTACTAGGTGTTCTTGCAGGGAATAGGGAGCCCACGCGAGGTCCTCGGTGTCCTGAAAGCTTACTAACCTTAAAAGAAAACAAACCTAAAGCTAATGCTTCAAGGACTCTGCTCCAAGCTTCCGCTTTGGTAGGCTATTCAAGGCTTTATCTTGGGGAAAGGACTCACGTCACGTTTCCTTTTAGCTCTAGAGCGTCTCAGGAGGAGCTCCCACCCAGGCTATGAAAGCACCCTGTTGATCTAGAGAACACTCGTTCCCTTCCCAGAGCCCTGCCTACAGTGTCTAAAGGCCCGTCCTAAAACTGTAATTTAGGTAGCTTCAAGGCAGCATGAGTGGTGCATTCAAAATGGGAAAGCAAGCCTTGTGCCATCAGGTGACCGTTTCCAGCGAAAACGCAGCCTACCTCCTTGTGATTTCTACCAAGTAAATATACACTCTAGCTACACACTGGCCCCTTCCTTAATAAAGTTGGTTTGGCACGGAGTTCTGCGTGTAGCCACGGCCTCCCCAAAGGAGCGCTCTAGGTACGCTATCGGGGCTTAGCCTCTTCTAAAACCCTGCAGTGTAGGAGGAAGAACTGTGCTTTGGTACCAGCAGGAACGCAAGCCGACTTTCTCCTGTAAGTATGGCATCTTCAGGTATGACTTTGTAGAAGGAATGCTAAGCAGTTTTGGTTTCTCAGTGCCGATCAGCTTAGGGCAATGAGGCAGATTGGCATGACATGTAGGAAATGAGAGAACAGATTTCCTGGAGCTAGTGGAGTGCGGAGGAAATCCAGCTCCTCCAAGGAAGAGTGCAGTGTGTTGCCCTACACTTAGCATCCAGAGAGTGACTGGGAAACTTTTCGGGGCCTGGATGTTTCCTGGCAGGCCAGGGGAGCCTGGCCGGTCCCGGTGTTCTTGCAGGGAATAGGGTGCCCACGCGAGGTCCTCGGTACCTGAAAAGCTTACTAACGTTAAAAGAAAGCAGACCTAAAATTAAGCCTCAAGTTCTCTGCTCCAAGCTTCCGCTTCGGCAGGCTATTCAAGGCTTTACCTTGAGGAAAGGACTCCCGTCAAGTTTCCTTTTAGCTCTAGAGCGTCTCAGGAGGAGCTCCCAGCCAGGCTATGAAAGCACCCTGTTGATTTAGAGAAAACTCTTTCCCTTCCCAGTACACTGCCTACAGTGACAGGGACCCGTGCAAAACACTGTTATTTAGGTAGCTTCAAGGCAGCAAGAATGGAGCATTCAATATGGAAAAGCAAGCCTTGTGCCATAAATTCCCCGTTTCCAGTGAACACGCAGCCTACCTCCTTGAGATTTTACCAAGTAAATATACACTCTAGCTCCACACTGGTCCCTTCCTTGAATAAAGTTGGTTTGGCAGGGAGTTCTGCGTCTAGCCAACGGCGTCCACCAAGGAGCGATCTAGGTTCGCTATCGGGGCTTAGCTTCTTCTAAAACCCTGCACTGGAAGAGCAAGAACTGGGCTTTGGTTACAGCAGGAATGCAAGCCGACTCTCTCCTGTAAATATGGGGTCTTAAGGTATGACACTCTAGAAGGAATGCGAAGCAGTTTTGGTTTCTCAGTGCCGCTCAGCCTAGGGCAATGAGGCAGATTTCCATGACATGTAGGATGTAAGAGAACAGATTTCCTGGAGCTGTTGGAGTGCGGAGGAAACCTAGGTCTCCCAAGGAAGAGTGCAGTGTGTTGCCCTACACTCAGCATACACAGAGTGACTGGGAAAGGTTTCCGGGCCTGGATGTTTCTTAGCAGGCCAGGGGAGCCTGCCTGAACTCGGTGTTCTAGCAGGGAAAAGGGTGCCCACGCGAGGTCCTGGTGCCCTGAAAAGCTTACTAACGTTAAAAGAAAGCAGACCTAAATTTAAGCCTCAAGGACTCTGCTCCAAGCTTCCGCTTCGGCAGGCTATTCAAGGCTTTACCTTGAGGAAGGGACTCCCGTCAAGTTTCCTTTTAGCTCTAGAGCGTCTCAGGAGGAGCTCCCACCCAGGCTATGAAAGCACCCTGTTGATGGAGAGAACACTCGTTCCCTTCCCAGAGCCCTGCCTACTGCGACTAGACACCCGTCCTAAAACTGTTATTTAGGTAGTGTTAAGGCAACATGAATGGAGCATTCAAAATGGGAAAGCAAGGCCTGTGCCATCAGGTCCCTGTTTCCAGCGAACACGCAGCCTACCTCCTTGTGCTTTCTACCAGGTAAATACACACTCTAGCTACACACTGGTCCCTTCCCTGAATAACGTTTTCTTGGCATGGAGTTCTCCGTGTAGCCAACTGCCTATCCCAAGGAAGGCTCTAGGTACGCTATCGGGGCTTAGCTTCTTCTAAAACCCTGCAGTGTAAGACGTAGAAGTGTGCTTTGCTTCCAGCAGGAAAGCAAGCCGACTTTCTCCTGTAAGTATGGGGTGTTAAGGTATGACACTCTAGAAGGAATGCGAAGCAGTTTTGGTTTCTCAGTGCCGCTCAGCCTAGGGCAATGAGGCAAGATATGCATGACATGTGGGATGTAAGAGAACAGATTTCCTGGAGCCTTTGGAGTGCTGATTAAACCTAGGTCTCCCAAGGAAGAGTGCAGTGTGTTGCCCTACACTCAGCATACGCAGAGTGACTGGGAAAGGTTTCCGGGCCTGGATGTTTCTTAGCAGCCTAGTGGAGGCTGCCGGTACTAGGTGTTCTTGCAGGGAATAGGGAGCCCACGCGAGGTCCTCGGTGTCCTGAAAGCTTACTAACCTTAAAAGAAAACAAACCTAAAGCTAATGCTTCAAGGACTCTGCTCCAAGCTTCCGCTTTGGTAGGCTATTCAAGGCTTTATCTTGGGGAAAGGACTCACGTCACGTTTCCTTTTAGCTCTAGAGCGTCTCAGGAGGAGCTCCCACCCAGGCTATGAAAGCACCCTGTTGATCTAGAGAACACTCGTTCCCTTCCCAGAGCCCTGCCTACAGTGTCTAAAGGCCCGTCCTAAAACTGTAATTTAGGTAGCTTCAAGGCAGCATGAGTGGTGCATTCAAAATGGGAAAGCAAGCCTTGTGCCATCAGGTGACCGTTTCCAGCGAAAACGCAGCCTACCTCCTTGTGATTTCTACCAAGTAAATATACACTCTAGCTACACACTGGCCCCTTCCTTAATAAAGTTGGTTTGGCACGGAGTTCTGCGTGTAGCCACGGCCTCCCCAAAGGAGCGCTCTAGGTACGCTATCGGGGCTTAGCCTCTTCTAAAACCCTGCAGTGTAGGAGGAAGAACTGTGCTTTGGTACCAGCAGGAACGCAAGCCGACTTTCTCCTGTAAGTATGGCATCTTAAGGTATGACTTTGTAGAAGGAATGCTAAGGAGTTTTGGTTTCTCAGTGCCGATCAGCTTAGGGCAATGAGGCAGATTGGCATGACCTGTAGGAAATGAGAGAACAGATTTCCTGGAGCTGGTGGAGTGCGGAGGAAATCCAGCTCCTCCAAGGAAGAGTGCAGTGTGTTGCCCTACACTTAGCATCCAGAGAGTGACTGGGAAACTTTTCCGGGCCTGGATGTTTCCTGGCAGGCCAGGGGAGACTGGCCGGTCCCGGTGTTCTTGCAGGGAATAGGGTGCCCACGCGAGGTCCTCGGTACCTGAAAAGCTTACTAACGTTAAAAGAAAGCAGACCTAAAATTAAGCCTCAAGTTCTCTGCTCCAAGCTTCCGCTTCGGCAGGCTATTCAAGGCTTTACCTTGAGGAAAGGACTCCCGTCAAGTTTCCTTTTAGCTCTAGAGCGTCTCAGGAGGAGCTCCCAGCCAGGCTATGAAAGCACCCTGTTGATTTAGAGAAAACTCTTTCCCTTCCCAGTACACTGCCTACAGTGACAGGGACCCGTGCAAAACACTGTTATTTAGGTAGCTTCAAGGCAGCAAGAATGGAGCATTCAATATGGAAAAGCAAGCCTTGTGCCATAAATTCCCCGTTTCCAGTGAACACGCAGCCTACCTCCTTGAGATTTTACCAAGTAAATATACACTCTAGCTCCACACTGGTCCCTTCCTTGAATAAAGTTGGTTTGGCAGGGAGTTCTGCGTCTAGCCAACGGCGTCCACCAAGGAGCGATCTAGGTTCGCTATCGGGGCTTAGCTTCTTCTAAAACCCTGCACTGGAAGAGCAAGAACTGGGCTTTGGTTACAGCAGGAATGCAAGCCAACTCTCTCCTGTAAATATGGGGTCTTAAGGTATGACACTCTAGAAGGAATGCGAAGCAGTTTTGGTTTCTCAGTGCCGCTCAGCCTAGGGCAATGAGGCAGATTTCCATGACATGTAGGATGTAAGAGAACAGATTTCCTGGAGCTGTTGGAGTGCGGAGGAAACCTAGGTCTCCCAAGGAAGAGTGCAGTGTGTTGCCCTACACTCAGCATACACAGAGTGACTGGGAAAGGTTTCCGGGCCTGGATGTTTCTTAGTAGGCCAGGGGAGCCTGCCTGAACTCGGTGTTCTAGCAGGGAAAAGGGTGCCCACGCGAGGTCCTGGTGCCCTGAAAAGCTTACTAACGTTAAAAGAAAGCAGACCTAAATTTAAGCCTCAAGGACTCTGCTCCAAGCTTCCGCTTCGGCAGGCTATTCAAGGCTTTACCTTGAGGAAGGGACTCCCGTCAAGTTTCCTTTTAGCTCTAGAGCGTCTCAGGAGGAGCTCCCACCCAGGCTATGAAAGCACCCTGTTGATGGAGAGAACACTCGTTCCCTTCCCAGAGCCCTGCCTACTGCGACTAGACACCCGTCCTAAAACTGTTATTTAGGTAGTGTTAAGGCAACATGAATGGAGCATTCAAAATGGGAAAGCAAGGCCTGTGCCATCAGGTCCCTGTTTCCAGCGAACACGCAGCCTACCTCCTTGTGCTTTCTACCAGGTAAATACACACTCTAGCTACACACTGGTCCCTTCCCTGAATAACGTTTTCTTGGCATGGAGTTCTCCGTGTAGCCAACTGCCTATCCCAAGGAAGGCTCTAGGTACGCTATCGGGGCTTAGCTTCTTCTAAAACCCTGCAGTGTAAGACGTAGAACTGTGCTTTGCTTCCAGCAGGAAAGCAAGCCGACTTTCTCCTGTAAGTATGGGGTGTTAAGGTATGACACTCTAGAAGGAATGCGAAGCAGTTTTGGTTTCTCAGTGCCGCTCAGCCTAGGGCAATGAGGCAAGATATGCATGACATGTGGGATGTAAGAGAACAGATTTCCTGGAGCCTTTGGAGTGCTGATTAAACCTAGGTCTCCCAAGGAAGAGTGCAGTGTGTTGCCCTACACTCAGCATACGCAGAGTGACTGGGAAAGGTTTCCGGGCCTGGATGTTTCTTAGCAGCCTAGTGGAGGCTGCCGGTACTAGGTGTTCTTGCAGGGAATAGGGAGCCCACGCGAGGTCCTCGGTGTCCTGAAAGCTTACTAACCTTAAAAGAAAACAAACCTAAAGCTAATGCTTCAAGGACTCTGCTCCAAGCTTCCGCTTTGGTAGGCTATTCAAGGCTTTATCTTGGGGAAAGGACTCACGTCACGTTTCCTTTTAGCTCTAGAGCGTCTCAGGAGGAGCTCCCACCCAGGCTATGAAAGCACCCTGTTGATCTAGAGAACACTCGTTCCCTTCCCAGAGCCCTGCCTACAGTGTCTAAAGGCCCGTCCTAAAACTGTAATTTAGGTAGCTTCAAGGCAGCATGAGTGGTGCATTCAAAATGGGAAAGCAAGCCTTGTGCCATCAGGTGACCGTTTCCAGCGAAAACGCAGCCTACCTCCTTGTGATTTCTACCAAGTAAATATACACTCTAGCTACACACTGGCCCCTTCCTTAATAAAGTTGGTTTGGCACGGAGTTCTGCGTGTAGCCACGGCCTCCCCAAAGGAGCGCTCTAGGTACGCTATCGGGGCTTAGCCTCTTCTAAAACCCTGCAGTGTAGGAGGAAGAACTGTGCTTTGGTACCAGCAGGAACGCAAGCCGACTTTCTCCTGTAAGTATGGCATCTTAAGGTATGACTTTGTAGAAGGAATGCTAAGCAGTTTTGGTTTCTCAGTGCCGATCAGCTTAGGGCAATGAGGCAGATTGGCATGACATGTAGGAAATGAGAGAACAGATTTCCTGGAGCTAGTGGAGTGCGGAGGAAATCCAGCTCCTCCAAGGAAGAGTGCAGTGTGTTGCCCTACACTTAGCATCCAGAGAGTGACTGGGAAACTTTTCGGGGCCTGGATGTTTCCTGGCAGGCCAGGGGAGCCTGGCCGGTCCCGGTGTTCTTGCAGGGAATAGGGTGCCCACGCGAGGTCCTCGGTACCTGAAAAGCTTACTAACGTTAAAAGAAAGCAGACCTAAAATTAAGCCTCAAGTTCTCTGCTCCAAGCTTCCGCTTCGGCAGGCTATTCAAGGCTTTACCTTGAGGAAAGGACTCCCGTCAAGTTTCCTTTTAGCTCTAGAGCGTCTCAGGAGGAGCTCCCAGCCAGGCTATGAAAGCACCCTGTTGATTTAGAGAAAACTCTTTCCCTTCCCAGTACACTGCCTACAGTGACAGGGACCCGTGCGAAACACTGTTATTTAGGTAGCTTCAAGGCAGCAAGAATGGAGCATTCAATATGGAAAAGCAAGCCTTGTGCCATAAATTCCCCGTTTCCAGTGAACACGCAGCCTACCTCCTTGAGATTTTACCAAGTAAATATACACTCTAGCTCCACACTGGTCCCTTCCTTGAATAAAGTTGGTTTGGCAGGGAGTTCTGCGTCTAGCCAACGGCGTCCACCAAGGAGCGATCTAGGTTCGCTATCGGGGCTTAGCTTCTTCTAAAACCCTGCACTGGAAGAGCAAGAACTGGGCTTTGGTTACAGCAGGAATGCAAGCCGACTCTCTCCTGTAAATATGGGGTCTTAAGGTATGACACTCTAGAAGGAATGCGAAGCAGTTTTGGTTTCTCAGTGCCGCTCAGCCTAGGGCAATGAGGCAGATTTCCATGACATGTAGGATGTAAGAGAACAGATTTCCTGGAGCTGTTGGAGTGCGGAGGAAACCTAGGTCTCCCAAGGAAGAGTGCAGTGTGTTGCCCTACACTCAGCATACACAGAGTGACTGGGAAAGGTTTCCGGGCCTGGATGTTTCTTAGTAGGCCAGGGGAGCCTGCCTGAACTCGGTGTTCTAGCAGGGAAAAGGGTGCCCACGCGAGGTCCTGGTGCCCTGAAAAGCTTACTAACGTTAAAAGAAAGCAGACCTAAATTTAAGCCTCAAGGACTCTGCTCCAAGCTTCCGCTTCGGCAGGCTATTCAAGGCTTTACCTTGAGGAAGGGACTCCCGTCAAGTTTCCTTTTAGCTCTAGAGCGTCTCAGGAGGAGCTCCCACCCAGGCTATGAAAGCACCCTGTTGATGGAGAGAACACTCGTTCCCTTCCCAGAGCCCTGCCTACTGCGACTAGACACCCGTCCTAAAACTGTTATTTAGGTAGTGTTAAGGCAACATGAATGGAGCATTCAAAATGGGAAAGCAAGGCCTGTGCCATCAGGTCCCTGTTTCCAGCGAACACGCAGCCTACCTCCTTGTGCTTTCTACCAGGTAAATACACACTCTAGCTACACACTGGTCCCTTCCCTGAATAACGTTTTCTTGGCATGGAGTTCTCCGTGTAGCCAACTGCCTATCCCAAGGAAGGCTCTAGGTACGCTATCGGGGCTTAGCTTCTTCTAAAACCCTGCAGTGTAAGACGTAGAACTGTGCTTTGCTTCCAGCAGGAAAGCAAGCCGACTTTCTCCTGTAAGTATGGGGTGTTAAGGTATGACACTCTAGAAGGAATGCGAAGCAGTTTTGGTTTCTCAGTGCCGCTCAGCCTAGGGCAATGAGGCAAGATATGCATGACATGTGGGATGTAAGAGAACAGATTTCCTGGAGCCTTTGGAGTGCTGATTAAACCTAGGTCTCCCAAGGAAGAGTGCAGTGTGTTGCCCTACACTCAGCATACGCAGAGTGACTGGGAAAGGTTTCCGGGCCTGGATGTTTCTTAGCAGCCTAGTGGAGGCTGCCGGTACTAGGTGTTCTTGCAGGGAATAGGGAGCCCACGCGAGGTCCTCGGTGTCCTGAAAGCTTACTAACCTTAAAAGAAAACAAACCTAAAGCTAATGCTTCAAGGACTCTGCTCCAAGCTTCCGCTTTGGTAGGCTATTCAAGGCTTTATCTTGGGGAAAGGACTCACGTCACGTTTCCTTTTAGCTCTAGAGCGTCTCAGGAGGAGCTCCCACCCAGGCTATGAAAGCACCCTGTTGATCTAGAGAACACTCGTTCCCTTCCCAGAGCCCTGCCTACAGTGTCTAAAGGCCCGTCCTAAAACTGTAATTTAGGTAGCTTCAAGGCAGCATGAGTGGTGCATTCAAAATGGGAAAGCAAGCCTTGTGCCATCAGGTGACCGTTTCCAGCGAAAACGCAGCCTACCTCCTTGTGATTTCTACCAAGTAAATATACACTCTAGCTACACACTGGCCCCTTCCTTAATAAAGTTGGTTTGGCACGGAGTTCTGCGTGTAGCCACGGCCTCCCCAAAGGAGCGCTCTAGGTACGCTATCGGGGCTTAGCCTCTTCTAAAACCCTGCAGTGTAGGAGGAAGAACTGTGCTTTGGTACCAGCAGGAACGCAAGCCGACTTTCTCCTGTAAGTATGGCATCTTAAGGTATGACTTTGTAGAAGGAATGCTAAGCAGTTTTGGTTTCTCAGTGCCGATCAGCTTAGGGCAATGAGGCAGATTGGCATGACATGTAGGAAATGAGAGAACAGATTTCCTGGAGCTAGTGGAGTGCGGAGGAAATCCAGCTCCTCCAAGGAAGAGTGCAGTGTGTTGCCCTACACTTAGCATCCAGAGAGTGACTGGGAAACTTTTCGGGGCCTGGATGTTTCCTGGCAGGCCAGGGGAGCCTGGCCGGTCCCGGTGTTCTTGCAGGGAATAGGGTGCCCACGCGAGGTCCTCGGTACCTGAAAAGCTTACTAACGTTAAAAGAAAGCAGACCTAAAATTAAGCCTCAAGTTCTCTGCTCCAAGCTTCCGCTTCGGCAGGCTATTCAAGGCTTTACCTTGAGGAAAGGACTCCCGTCAAGTTTCCTTTTAGCTCTAGAGCGTCTCAGGAGGAGCTCCCAGCCAGGCTATGAAAGCACCCTGTTGATTTAGAGAAAACTCTTTCCCTTCCCAGTACACTGCCTACAGTGACAGGGACCCGTGCGAAACACTGTTATTTAGGTAGCTTCAAGGCAGCAAGAATGGAGCATTCAATATGGAAAAGCAAGCCTTGTGCCAT
Source organism: Balaenoptera physalus (assembly GCF_965194825.1). Lineage (NCBI taxonomy): Eukaryota > Metazoa > Chordata > Mammalia > Artiodactyla > Balaenopteridae > Balaenoptera > Balaenoptera physalus. The sequence goes on from NW_028125266.1 coordinate 84,117, forward strand.
AAATTCCCCGTTTCCAGTGAACACGCAGCCTACCTCCTTGAGATTTTACCAAGTAAATATACACTCTAGCTCCACACTGGTCCCTTCCTTGAATAAAGTTGGTTTGGCAGGGAGTTCTGCGTCTAGCCAACGGCGTCCACCAAGGAGCGATCTAGGTTCGCTATCGGGGCTTAGCTTCTTCTAAAACCCTGCACTGGAAGAGCAAGAACTGGGCTTTGGTTACAGCAGGAATGCAAGCCGACTCTCTCCTGTAAATATGGGGTCTTAAGGTATGACACTCTAGAAGGAATGCGAAGCAGTTTTGGTTTCTCAGTGCCGCTCAGCCTAGGGCAATGAGGCAAGATATGCATGACATGTGGGATGTAAGAGAACAGATTTCCTGGAGCCTTTGGAGTGCTGATTAAACCTAGGTCTCCCAAGGAAGAGTGCAGTGTGTTGCCCTACACTCAGCATACGCAGAGTGACTGGGAAAGGTTTCCGGGCCTGGATGTTTCTTAGCAGCCTAGTGGAGGCTGCCGGTACTAGGTGTTCTTGCAGGGAATAGGGAGCCCACGCGAGGTCCTCGGTGTCCTGAAAGCTTACTAACCTTAAAAGAAAACAAACCTAAAGCTAATGCTTCAAGGACTCTGCTCCAAGCTTCCGCTTTGGTAGGCTATTCAAGGCTTTATCTTGGGGAAAGGACTCACGTCACGTTTCCTTTTAGCTCTAGAGCGTCTCAGGAGGAGCTCCCACCCAGGCTATGAAAGCACCCTGTTGATCTAGAGAACACTCGTTCCCTTCCCAGAGCCCTGCCTACAGTGTCTAAAGGCCCGTCCTAAAACTGTAATTTAGGTAGCTTCAAGGCAGCATGAGTGGTGCATTCAAAATGGGAAAGCAAGCCTTGTGCCATCAGGTGACCGTTTCCAGCGAAAACGCAGCCTACCTCCTTGTGATTTCTACCAAGTAAATATACACTCTAGCTACACACTGGCCCCTTCCTTAATAAAGTTGGTTTGGCACGGAGTTCTGCGTGTAGCCACGGCCTCCCCAAAGGAGCGCTCTAGGTACGCTATCGGGGCTTAGCCTCTTCTAAAACCCTGCAGTGTAGGAGGAAGAACTGTGCTTTGGTACCAGCAGGAACGCAAGCCGACTTTCTCCTGTAAGTATGGCATCTTAAGGTATGACTTTGTAGAAGGAATGCTAAGCAGTTTTGGTTTCTCAGTGCCGATCAGCTTAGGGCAATGAGGCAGATTGGCATGACATGTAGGAAATGAGAGAACAGATTTCCTGGAGCTAGTGGAGTGCGGAGGAAATCCAGCTCCTCCAAGGAAGAGTGCAGTGTGTTGCCCTACACTTAGCATCCAGAGAGTGACTGGGAAACTTTTCGGGGCCTGGATGTTTCCTGGCAGGCCAGGGGAGCCTGGCCGGTCCCGGTGTTCTTGCAGGGAATAGGGTGCCCACGCGAGGTCCTCGGTACCTGAAAAGCTTACTAACGTTAAAAGAAAGCAGACCTAAAATTAAGCCTCAAGTTCTCTGCTCCAAGCTTCCGCTTCGGCAGGCTATTCAAGGCTTTACCTTGAGGAAAGGACTCCCGTCAAGTTTCCTTTTAGCTCTAGAGCGTCTCAGGAGGAGCTCCCAGCCAGGCTATGAAAGCACCCTGTTGATTTAGAGAAAACTCTTTCCCTTCCCAGTACACTGCCTACAGTGACAGGGACCCGTGCGAAACACTGTTATTTAGGTAGCTTCAAGGCAGCAAGAATGGAGCATTCAATATGGAAAAGCAAGCCTTGTGCCATAAATTCCCCGTTTCCAGTGAACACGCAGCCTACCTCCTTGAGATTTTACCAAGTAAATATACACTCTAGCTCCACACTGGTCCCTTCCTTGAATAAAGTTGGTTTGGCAGGGAGTTCTGCGTCTAGCCAACGGCGTCCACCAAGGAGCGATCTAGGTTCGCTATCGGGGCTTAGCTTCTTCTAAAACCCTGCACTGGAAGAGCAAGAACTGGGCTTTGGTTACAGCAGGAATGCAAGCCGACTCTCTCCTGTAAATATGGGGTCTTAAGGTATGACACTCTAGAAGGAATGCGAAGCAGTTTTGGTTTCTCAGTGCCGCTCAGCCTAGGGCAATGAGGCAGATTTCCATGACATGTAGGATGTAAGAGAACAGATTTCCTGGAGCTGTTGGAGTGCGGAGGAAACCTAGGTCTCCCAAGGAAGAGTGCAGTGTGTTGCCCTACACTCAGCATACACAGAGTGACTGGGAAAGGTTTCCGGGCCTGGATGTTTCTTAGCAGGCCAGGGGAGCCTGCCTGAACTCGGTGTTCTAGCAGGAAAAAGGGTGCCCACGCGAGGTCCTGGTGCCCTGAAAAGCTTACTAACGTTAAAAGAAAGCAGACCTAAATTTAAGCCTCAAGGACTCTGCTCCAAGCTTCCGCTTCGGCAGGCTATTCAAGGCTTTACCTTGAGGAAGGGACTCCCGTCAAGTTTCCTTTTAGCTCTAGAGCGTCTCAGGAGGAGCTCCCACCCAGGCTATGAAAGCACCCTGTTGATGGAGAGAACACTCGTTCCCTTCCCAGAGCCCTGCCTACTGCGACTAGACACCCGTCCTAAAACTGTTATTTAGGTAGTGTTAAGGCAACATGAATGGAGCATTCAAAATGGGAAAGCAAGGCCTGTGCCATCAGGTCCCTGTTTCCAGCGAACACGCAGCCTACCTCCTTGTGCTTTCTACCAGGTAAATACACACTCTAGCTACACACTGGTCCCTTCCCTGAATAACGTTTTCTTGGCACGGAGTTCTCCGTGTAGCCAACTGCCTCTCCCAAGGAAGGCTCTAGGTACGCTATCGGGGCTTAGCTTCTTCTAAAACCCTGCAGTGTAAGACGTAGAACTGTGCTTTGCTTCCAGCAGGAAAGCAAGCCGACTTTCTCCTGTAAGTATGGGGTGTTAAGGTATGACACTCTAGAAGGAATGCGAAGCAGTTTTGGTTTCTCAGTGCCGCTCAGCCTAGGGCAATGAGGCAAGATATGCATGACATGTGGGATGTAAGAGAACAGATTTCCTGGAGCCTTTGGAGTGCTGATTAAACCTAGGTCTCCCAAGGAAGAGTGCAGTGTGTTGCCCTACACTCAGCATACGCAGAGTGACTGGGAAAGGTTTCCGGGCCTGGATGTTTCTTAGCAGCCTAGTGGAGGCTGCCGGTACTAGGTGTTCTTGCAGGGAATAGGGAGCCCACGCGAGGTCCTCGGTGTCCTGAAAGCTTACTAACCTTAAAAGAAAACAAACCTAAAGCTAATGCTTCAAGGACTCTGCTCCAAGCTTCCGCTTTGGTAGGCTATTCAAGGCTTTATCTTGGGGAAAGGACTCACGTCACGTTTCCTTTTAGCTCTAGAGCGTCTCAGGAGGAGCTCCCACCCAGGCTATGAAAGCACCCTGTTGATCTAGAGAACACTCGTTCCCTTCCCAGAGCCCTGCCTACAGTGTCTAAAGGCCCGTCCTAAAACTGTAATTTAGGTAGCTTCAAGGCAGCATGAGTGGTGCATTCAAAATGGGAAAGCAAGCCTTGTGCCATCAGGTGACCGTTTCCAGCGAAAACGCAGCCTACCTCCTTGTGATTTCTACCAAGTAAATATACACTCTAGCTACACACTGGCCCCTTCCTTAATAAAGTTGGTTTGGCACGGAGTTCTGCGTGTAGCCACGGCCTCCCCAAAGGAGCGCTCTAGGTACGCTATCGGGGCTTAGCCTCTTCTAAAACCCTGCAGTGTAGGAGGAAGAACTGTGCTTTGGTACCAGCAGGAACGCAAGCCGACTTTCTCCTGTAAGTATGGCATCTTAAGGTATGACTTTGTAGAAGGAATGCTAAGCAGTTTTGGTTTCTCAGTGCCGATCAGCTTAGGGCAATGAGGCAGATTGGCATGACATGTAGGAAATGAGAGAACAGATTTCCTGGAGCTAGTGGAGTGCGGAGGAAATCCAGCTCCTCCAAGGAAGAGTGCAGTGTGTTGCCCTACACTTAGCATCCAGAGAGTGACTGGGAAACTTTTCGGGGCCTGGATGTTTCCTGGCAGGCCAGGGGAGCCTGGCCGGTCCCGGTGTTCTTGCAGGGAATAGGGTGCCCACGCGAGGTCCTCGGTACCTGAAAAGCTTACTAACGTTAAAAGAAAGCAGACCTAAAATTAAGCCTCAAGTTCTCTGCTCCAAGCTTCCGCTTCGGCAGGCTATTCAAGGCTTTACCTTGAGGAAAGGACTCCCGTCAAGTTTCCTTTTAGCTCTAGAGCGTCTCAGGAGGAGCTCCCAGCCAGGCTATGAAAGCACCCTGTTGATTTAGAGAAAACTCTTTCCCTTCCCAGTACACTGCCTACAGTGACAGGGACCCGTGCGAAACACTGTTATTTAGGTAGCTTCAAGGCAGCAAGAATGGAGCATTCAATATGGAAAAGCAAGCCTTGTGCCATAAATTCCCCGTTTCCAGTGAACACGCAGCCTACCTCCTTGAGATTTTACCAAGTAAATATACACTCTAGCTCCACACTGGTCCCTTCCTTGAATAAAGTTGGTTTGGCAGGGAGTTCTGCGTCTAGCCAACGGCGTCCACCAAGGAGCGATCTAGGTTCGCTATCGGGGCTTAGCTTCTTCTAAAACCCTGCACTGGAAGAGCAAGAACTGGGCTTTGGTTACAGCAGGAATGCAAGCCGACTCTCTCCTGTAAATATGGGGTCTTAAGGTATGACACTCTAGAAGGAATGCGAAGCAGTTTTGGTTTCTCAGTGCCGCTCAGCCTAGGGCAATGAGGCAGATTTCCATGACATGTAGGATGTAAGAGAACAGATTTCCTGGAGCTGTTGGAGTGCGGAGGAAACCTAGGTCTCCCAAGGAAGAGTGCAGTGTGTTGCCCTACACTCAGCATACACAGAGTGACTGGGAAAGGTTTCCGGGCCTGGATGTTTCTTAGCAGGCCAGGGGAGCCTGCCTGAACTCGGTGTTCTAGCAGGGAAAAGGGTGCCCACGCGAGGTCCTGGTGCCCTGAAAAGCTTACTAACGTTAAAAGAAAGCAGACCTAAATTTAAGCCTCAAGGACTCTGCTCCAAGCTTCCGCTTCGGCAGGCTATTCAAGGCTTTACCTTGAGGAAGGGACTCCCGTCAAGTTTCCTTTTAGCTCTAGAGCGTCTCAGGAGGAGCTCCCACCCAGGCTATGAAAGCACCCTGTTGATGGAGAGAACACTCGTTCCCTTCCCAGAGCCCTGCCTACTGCGACTAGACACCCGTCCTAAAACTGTTATTTAGGTAGTGTTAAGGCAACATGAATGGAGCATTCAAAATGGGAAAGCAAGGCCTGTGCCATCAGGTCCCTGTTTCCAGCGAACACGCAGCCTACCTCCTTGTGCTTTCTACCAGGTAAATACACACTCTAGCTACATACTGGTCCCTTCCCTGAATAACGTTTTCTTGGCACGGAGTTCTCCGTGTAGCCAACTGCCTCTCCCAAGGAAGGCTCTAGGTACGCTATCGGGGCTTAGCTTCTTCTAAAACCCTGCAGTGTAAGACGTAGAAGTGTGCTTTGCTTCCAGCAGGAAAGCAAGCCGACTTTCTCCTGTAAGTATGGGGTGTTAAGGTATGACACTCTAGAAGGAATGCGAAGCAGTTTTGGTTTCTCAGTGCCGCTCAGCCTAGGGCAATGAGGCAAGATATGCATGACATGTGGGATGTAAGAGAACAGATTTCCTGGAGCCTTTGGAGTGCTGATTAAACCTAGGTCTCCCAAGGAAGAGTGCAGTGTGTTGCCCTACACTCAGCATACGCAGAGTGACTGGGAAAGGTTTCCGGGCCTGGATGTTTCTTAGCAGCCTAGTGGAGGCTGCCGGTACTAGGTGTTCTTGCAGGGAATAGGGAGCCCACGCGAGGTCCTCGGTGTCCTGAAAGCTTACTAACCTTAAAAGAAAACAAACCTAAAGCTAATGCTTCAAGGACTCTGCTCCAAGCTTCCGCTTTGGTAGGCTATTCAAGGCTTTATCTTGGGGAAAGGACTCACGTCACGTTTCCTTTTAGCTCTAGAGCGTCTCAGGAGGAGCTCCCACCCAGGCTATGAAAGCACCCTGTTGATCTAGAGAACACTCGTTCCCTTCCCAGAGCCCTGCCTACAGTGTCTAAAGGCCCGTCCTAAAACTGTAATTTAGGTAGCTTCAAGGCAGCATGAGTGGTGCATTCAAAATGGGAAAGCAAGCCTTGTGCCATCAGGTGACCGTTTCCAGCGAAAACGCAGCCTACCTCCTTGTGATTTCTACCAAGTAAATATACACTCTAGCTACACACTGGCCCCTTCCTTAATAAAGTTGGTTTGGCACGGAGTTCTGCGTGTAGCCACGGCCTCCCCAAAGGAGCGCTCTAGGTACGCTATCGGGGCTTAGCCTCTTCTAAAACCCTGCAGTGTAGGAGGAAGAACTGTGCTTTGGTACCAGCAGGAACGCAAGCCGACTTTCTCCTGTAAGTATGGCATCTTAAGGTATGACTTTGTAGAAGGAATGCTAAGCAGTTTTGGTTTCTCAGTGCCGATCAGCTTAGGGCAATGAGGCAGATTGGCATGACATGTAGGAAATGAGAGAACAGATTTCCTGGAGCTGGTGGAGTGCGGAGGAAATCCAGCTCCTCCAAGGAAGAGTGCAGTGTGTTGCCCTACACTTAGCATCCAGAGAGTGACTGGGAAACTTTTCGGGGCCTGGATGTTTCCTGGCAGGCCAGGGGAGCCTGGCCGGTCCCGGTGTTCTTGCAGGGAATAGGGTGCCCACGCGAGGTCCTCGGTACCTGAAAAGCTTACTAACGTTAAAAGAAAGCAGACCTAAAATTAAGCCTCAAGTTCTCTGCTCCAAGCTTCCGCTTCGGCAGGCTATTCAAGGCTTTACCTTGAGGAAAGGACTCCCGTCAAGTTTCCTTTTAGCTCTAGAGCGTCTCAGGAGGAGCTCCCAGCCAGGCTATGAAAGCACCCTGTTGATTTAGAGAAAACTCTTTCCCTTCCCAGTACACTGCCTACAGTGACAGGGACCCGTGCAAAACACTGTTATTTAGGTAGCTTCAAGGCAGCAAGAATGGAGCATTCAATATGGAAAAGCAAGCCTTGTGCCATAAATTCCCCGTTTCCAGTGAACACGCAGCCTACCTCCTTGAGATTTTACCAAGTAAATATACACTCTAGCTCCACACTGGTCCCTTCCTTGAATAAAGTTGGTTTGGCAGGGAGTTCTGCGTCTAGCCAACGGCGTCCACCAAGGAGCGATCTAGGTTCGCTATCGGGGCTTAGCTTCTTCTAAAACCCTGCACTGGAAGAGCAAGAACTGGGCTTTGGTTACAGCAGGAATGCAAGCCGACTCTCTCCTGTAAATATGGGGTCTTAAGGTATGACACTCTAGAAGGAATGCGAAGCAGTTTTGGTTTCTCAGTGCCGCTCAGCCTAGGGCAATGAGGCAGATTTCCATGACATGTAGGATGTAAGAGAACAGATTTCCTGGAGCTGTTGGAGTGCGGAGGAAACCTAGGTCTCCCAAGGAAGAGTGCAGTGTGTTGCCCTACACTCAGCATACACAGAGTGACTGGGAAAGGTTTCCGGGCCTGGATGTTTCTTAGCAGGCCAGGGGAGCCTGCCTGAACTCGGTGTTCTAGCAGGGAAAAGGGTGCCCACGCGAGGTCCTGGTGCCCTGAAAAGCTTACTAACGTTAAAAGAAAGCAGACCTAAATTTAAGCCTCAAGGACTCTGCTCCAAGCTTCCGCTTCGGCAGGCTATTCAAGGCTTTACCTTGAGGAAGGGACTCCCGTCAAGTTTCCTTTTAGCTCTAGAGCGTCTCAGGAGGAGCTCCCACCCAGGCTATGAAAGCACCCTGTTGATGGAGAGAACACTCGTTCCCTTCCCAGAGCCCTGCCTACTGCGACTAGACACCCGTCCTAAAACTGTTATTTAGGTAGTGTTAAGGCAACATGAATGGAGCATTCAAAATGGGAAAGCAAGGCCTGTGCCATCAGGTCCCTGTTTCCAGCGAACACGCAGCCTACCTCCTTGTGCTTTCTACCAGGTAAATACACACTCTAGCTACATACTGGTCCCTTCCCTGAATAACGTTTTCTTGGCACGGAGTTCTCCGTGTAGCCAACTGCCTCTCCCAAGGAAGGCTCTAGGTACGCTATCGGGGCTTAGCTTCTTCTAAAACCCTGCAGTGTAAGACGTAGAAGTGTGCTTTGCTTCCAGCAGGAAAGCAAGCCGACTTTCTCCTGTAAGTATGGGGTGTTAAGGTATGACACTCTAGAAGGAATGCGAAGCAGTTTTGGTTTCTCAGTGCCGCTCAGCCTAGGGCAATGAGGCAAGATATGCATGACATGTGGGATGTAAGAGAACAGATTTCCTGGAGCCTTTGGAGTGCTGATTAAACCTAGGTCTCCCAAGGAAGAGTGCAGTGTGTTGCCCTACACTCAGCATACGCAGAGTGACTGGGAAAGGTTTCCGGGCCTGGATGTTTCTTAGCAGCCTAGTGGAGGCTGCCGGTACTAGGTGTTCTTGCAGGGAATAGGGAGCCCACGCGAGGTCCTCGGTGTCCTGAAAGCTTACTAACCTTAAAAGAAAACAAACCTAAAGCTAATGCTTCAAGGACTCTGCTCCAAGCTTCCGCTTTGGTAGGCTATTCAAGGCTTTATCTTGGGGAAAGGACTCACGTCACGTTTCCTTTTAGCTCTAGAGCGTCTCAGGAGGAGCTCCCACCCAGGCTATGAAAGCACCCTGTTGATCTAGAGAACACTCGTTCCCTTCCCAGAGCCCTGCCTACAGTGTCTAAAGGCCCGTCCTAAAACTGTAATTTAGGTAGCTTCAAGGCAGCATGAGTGGTGCATTCAAAATGGGAAAGCAAGCCTTGTGCCATCAGGTGACCGTTTCCAGCGAAAACGCAGCCTACCTCCTTGTGATTTCTACCAAGTAAATATACACTCTAGCTACACACTGGCCCCTTCCTTAATAAAGTTGGTTTGGCACGGAGTTCTGCGTGTAGCCACGGCCTCCCCAAAGGAGCGCTCTAGGTACGCTATCGGGGCTTAGCCTCTTCTAAAACCCTGCAGTGTAGGAGGAAGAACTGTGCTTTGGTACCAGCAGGAACGCAAGCCGACTTTCTCCTGTAAGTATGGCATCTTAAGGTATGACTTTGTAGAAGGAATGCTAAGCAGTTTTGGTTTCTCAGTGCCGATCAGCTTAGGGCAATGAGGCAGATTGGCATGACATGTAGGAAATGAGAGAACAGATTTCCTGGAGCTAGTGGAGTGCGGAGGAAATCCAGCTCCTCCAAGGAAGAGTGCAGTGTGTTGCCCTACACTTAGCATCCAGAGAGTGACTGGGAAACTTTTCGGGGCCTGGATGTTTCCTGGCAGGCCAGGGGAGCCTGGCCGGTCCCGGTGTTCTTGCAGGGAATAGGGTGCCCACGCGAGGTCCTCGGTACCTGAAAAGCTTACTAACGTTAAAAGAAAGCAGACCTAAAATTAAGCCTCAAGTTCTCTGCTCCAAGCTTCCGCTTCGGCAGGCTATTCAAGGCTTTACCTTGAGGAAAGGACTCCCGTCAAGTTTCCTTTTAGCTCTAGAGCGTCTCAGGAGGAGCTCCCAGCCAGGCTATGAAAGCACCCTGTTGATTTAGAGAAAACTCTTTCCCTTCCCAGTACACTGCCTACAGTGACAGGGACCCGTGCAAAACACTGTTATTTAGGTAGCTTCAAGGCAGCAAGAATGGAGCATTCAATATGGAAAAGCAAGCCTTGTGCCATAAATTCCCCGTTTCCAGTGAACACGCAGCCTACCTCCTTGAGATTTTACCAAGTAAATATACACTCTAGCTCCACACTGGTCCCTTCCTTGAATAAAGTTGGTTTGGCAGGGAGTTCTGCGTCTAGCCAACGGCGTCCACCAAGGAGCGATCTAGGTTCGCTATCGGGGCTTAGCTTCTTCTAAAACCCTGCACTGGAAGAGCAAGAACTGGGCTTTGGTTACAGCAGGAATGCAAGCCGACTCTCTCCTGTAAATATGGGGTCTTAAGGTATGACACTCTAGAAGGAATGCGAAGCAGTTTTGGTTTCTCAGTGCCGCTCAGCCTAGGGCAATGAGGCAGATTTCCATGACATGTAGGATGTAAGAGAACAGATTTCCTGGAGCTGTTGGAGTGCGGAGGAAACCTAGGTCTCCCAAGGAAGAGTGCAGTGTGTTGCCCTACACTCAGCATACACAGAGTGACTGGGAAAGGTTTCCGGGCCTGGATGTTTCTTAGCAGGCCAGGGGAGCCTGCCTGAACTCGGTGTTCTAGCAGGGAAAAGGGTGCCCACGCGAGGTCCTGGTGCCCTGAAAAGCTTACTAACGTTAAAAGAAAGCAGACCTAAATTTAAGCCTCAAGGACTCTGCTCCAAGCTTCCGCTTCGGCAGGCTATTCAAGGCTTTACCTTGAGGAAGGGACTCCCGTCAAGTTTCCTTTTAGCTCTAGAGCGTCTCAGGAGGAGCTCCCACCCAGGCTATGAAAGCACCCTGTTGATGGAGAGAACACTCGTTCCCTTCCCAGAGCCCTGCCTACTGCGACTAGACACCCGTCCTAAAACTGTTATTTAGGTAGTGTTAAGGCAACATGAATGGAGCATTCAAAATGGGAAAGCAAGGCCTGTGCCATCAGGTCCCTGTTTCCAGCGAACACGCAGCCTACCTCCTTGTGCTTTCTACCAGGTAAATACACACTCTAGCTACACACTGGTCCCTTCCCTGAATAACGTTTTCTTGGCATGGAGTTCTCCGTGTAGCCAACTGCCTATCCCAAGGAAGGCTCTAGGTACGCTATCGGGGCTTAGCTTCTTCTAAAACCCTGCAGTGTAAGACGTAGAACTGTGCTTTGCTTCCAGCAGGAAAGCAAGCCGACTTTCTCCTGTAAGTATGGGGTGTTAAGGTATGACACTCTAGAAGGAATGCGAAGCAGTTTTGGTTTCTCAGTGCCGCTCAGCCTAGGGCAATGAGGCAAGATATGCATGACATGTGGGATGTAAGAGAACAGATTTCCTGGAGCCTTTGGAGTGCTGATTAAACCTAGGTCTCCCAAGGAAGAGTGCAGTGTGTTGCCCTACACTCAGCATACGCAGAGTGACTGGGAAAGGTTTCTGGGCCTGGATGTTTCTTAGCAGCCTAGTGGAGGCTGCCGGTACTAGGTATTCTTGCAGGGAATAGGGAGCCCACGCGAGGTCCTCGGTGTCCTGAAAGCTTACTAACCTTAAAAGAAAACAAACCTAAAGCTAATGCTTCAAGGACTCTGCTCCAAGCTTCCGCTTTGGTAGGCTATTCAAGGCTTTATCTTGGGGAAAGGACTCACGTCACGTTTCCTTTTAGCTCTAGAGCGTCTCAGGAGGAGCTCCCACCCAGGCTATGAAAGCACCCTGTTGATCTAGAGAACACTCGTTCCCTTCCCAGAGCCCTGCCTACAGTGTCTAAAGGCCCGTCCTAAAACTGTAATTTAGGTAGCTTCAAGGCAGCATGAGTGGTGCATTCAAAATGGGAAAGCAAGCCTTGTGCCATCAGGTGACCGTTTCCAGCGAAAACGCAGCCTACCTCCTTGTGATTTCTACCAAGTAAATATACACTCTAGCTACACACTGGCCCCTTCCTTAATAAAGTTGGTTTGGCACGGAGTTCTGCGTGTAGCCACGGCCTCCCCAAAGGAGCGCTCTAGGTACGCTATCGGGGCTTAGCCTCTTCTAAAACCCTGCAGTGTAGGAGGAAGAACTGTGCTTTGGTACCAGCAGGAACGCAAGCCGACTTTCTCCTGTAAGTATGGCATCTTAAGGTATGACTTTGTAGAAGGAATGCTAAGCAGTTTTGGTTTCTCAGTGCCGATCAGCTTAGGGCAATGAGGCAGATTGGCATGACATGTAGGAAATGAGAGAACAGATTTCCTGGAGCTAGTGGAGTGCGGAGGAAATCCAGCTCCTCCAAGGAAGAGTGCAGTGTGTTGCCCTACACTTAGCATCCAGAGAGTGACTGGGAAACTTTTCGGGGCCTGGATGTTTCCTGGCAGGCCAGGGGAGCCTGGCCGGTCCCGGTGTTCTTGCAGGGAATAGTGTGCCCACGCGAGGTCCTCGGTACCTGAAAAGCTTACTAACGTTAAAAGAAAGCAGACCTAAAATTAAGCCTCAAGTTCTCTGCTCCAAGCTTCCGCTTCGGCAGGCTATTCAAGGCTTTACCTTGAGGAAAGGACTCCCGTCAAGTTTCCTTTTAGCTCTAGAGCGTCTCAGGAGGAGCTCCCAGCCAGGCTATGAAAGCACCCTGTTGATTTAGAGAAAACTCTTTCCCTTCCCAGTACACTGCCTACAGTGACAGGGACCCGTGCGAAACACTGTTATTTAGGTAGCTTCAAGGCAGCAAGAATGGAGCATTCAATATGGAAAAGCAAGCCTTGTGCCATAAATTCCCCGTTTCCAGTGAACACGCAGCCTACCTCCTTGAGATTTTACCAAGTAAATATACACTCTAGCTCCACACTGGTCCCTTCCTTGAATAAAGTTGGTTTGGCAGGGAGTTCTGCGTCTAGCCAACGGCGTCCACCAAGGAGCGATCTAGGTTCGCTATCGGGGCTTAGCTTCTTCTAAAACCCTGCACTGGAAGAGCAAGAACTGGGCTTTGGTTACAGCAGGAATGCAAGCCGACTCTCTCCTGTAAATATGGGGTCTTAAGGTATGACACTCTAGAAGGAATGCGAAGCAGTTTTGGTTTCTCAGTGCCGCTCAGCCTAGGGCAATGAGGCAGATTTCCATGACATGTAGGATGTAAGAGAACAGATTTCCTGGAGCTGTTGGAGTGCGGAGGAAACCTAGGTCTCCCAAGGAAGAGTGCAGTGTGTTGCCCTACACTCAGCATACACAGAGTGACTGGGAAAGGTTTCCGGGCCTGGATGTTTCTTAGTAGGCCAGGGGAGCCTGCCTGAACTCGGTGTTCTAGCAGGGAAAAGGGTGCCCACGCGAGGTCCTGGTGCCCTGAAAAGCTTACTAACGTTAAAAGAAAGCAGACCTAAATTTAAGCCTCAAGGACTCTGCTCCAAGCTTCCGCTTCGGCAGGCTATTCAAGGCTTTACCTTGAGGAAGGGACTCCCGTCAAGTTTCCTTTTAGCTCTAGAGCGTCTCAGGAGGAGCTCCCACCCAGGCTATGAAAGCACCCTGTTGATGGAGAGAACACTCGTTCCCTTCCCAGAGCCCTGCCTACTGCGACTAGACACCCGTCCTAAAACTGTTATTTAGGTAGTGTTAAGGCAACATGAATGGAGCATTCAAAATGGGAAAGCAAGGCCTGTGCCATCAGGTCCCTGTTTCCAGCGAACACGCAGCCTACCTCCTTGTGCTTTCTACCAGGTAAATACACACTCTAGCTACACACTGGTCCCTTCCCTGAATAACGTTTTCTTGGCATGGAGTTCTCCGTGTAGCCAACTGCCTATCCCAAGGAAGGCTCTAGGTACGCTATCGGGGCTTAGCTTCTTCTAAAACCCTGCAGTGTAAGACGTAGAACTGTGCTTTGCTTCCAGCAGGAAAGCAAGCCGACTTTCTCCTGTAAGTATGGGGTGTTAAGGTATGACACTCTAGAAGGAATGCGAAGCAGTTTTGGTTTCTCAGTGCCGCTCAGCCTAGGGCAATGAGGCAAGATATGCATGACATGTGGGATGTAAGAGAACAGATTTCCTGGAGCCTTTGGAGTGCTGATTAAACCTAGGTCTCCCAAGGAAGAGTGCAGTGTGTTGCCCTACACTCAGCATACGCAGAGTGACTGGGAAAGGTTTCCGGGCCTGGATGTTTCTTAGCAGCCTAGTGGAGGCTGCCGGTACTAGGTGTTCTTGCAGGGAATAGGGAGCCCACGCGAGGTCCTCGGTGTCCTGAAAGCTTACTAACCTTAAAAGAAAACAAACCTAAAGCTAATGCTTCAAGGACTCTGCTCCAAGCTTCCGCTTTGGTAGGCTATTCAAGGCTTTATCTTGGGGAAAGGACTCACGTCACGTTTCCTTTTAGCTCTAGAGCGTCTCAGGAGGAGCTCCCACCCAGGCTATGAAAGCACCCTGTTGATCTAGAGAACACTCGTTCCCTTCCCAGAGCCCTGCCTACAGTGTCTAAAGGCCCGTCCTAAAACTGTAATTTAGGTAGCTTCAAGGCAGCATGAGTGGTGCATTCAAAATGGGAAAGCAAGCCTTGTGCCATCAGGTGACCGTTTCCAGCGAAAACGCAGCCTACCTCCTTGTGATTTCTACCAAGTAAATATACACTCTAGCTACACACTGGCCCCTTCCTTAATAAAGTTGGTTTGGCACGGAGTTCTGCGTGTAGCCACGGCCTCCCCAAAGGAGCGCTCTAGGTACGCTATCGGGGCTTAGACTCTTCTAAAACCCTGCAGTGTAGGAGGAAGAACTGTGCTTTGGTACCAGCAGGAACGCAAGCCGACTTTCTCCTGTAAGTATGGCATCTTAAGGTATGACTTTGTAGAAGGAATGCTAAGGAGTTTTGGTTTCTCAGTGCCGATCAGCTTAGGGCAATGAGGCAGATTGGCATGACCTGTAGGAAATGAGAGAACAGATTTCCTGGAGCTGGTGGAGTGCGGAGGAAATCCAGCTCCTCCAAGGAAGAGTGCAGTGTGTTGCCCTACACTTAGCATCCAGAGAGTGACTGGGAAACTTTTCGGGGCCTGGATGTTTCCTGGCAGGCCAGGGGAGCCTGGCCGGTCCCGGTGTTCTTGCAGGGAATAGGGTGCCCACGCGAGGTCCTCGGTACCTGAAAAGCTTACTAACGTTAAAAGAAAGCAGACCTAAAATTAAGCCTCAAGTTCTCTGCTCCAAGCTTCCGCTTCGGCAGGCTATTCAAGGCTTTACCTTGAGGAAAGGACTCCCGTCAAGTTTCCTTTTAGCTCTAGAGCGTCTCAGGAGGAGCTCCCAGCCAGGCTATGAAAGCACCCTGTTGATTTAGAGAAAACTCTTTCCCTTCCCAGTACACTGCCTACAGTGACAGGGACCCGTGCAAAACACTGTTATTTAGGTAGCTTCAAGGCAGCAAGAATGGAGCATTCAATATGGAAAAGCAAGCCTTGTGCCATAAATTCCCCGTTTCCAGTGAACACGCAGCCTACCTCCTTGAGATTTTACCAAGTAAATATACACTCTAGCTCCACACTGGTCCCTTCCTTGAATAAAGTTGGTTTGGCAGGGAGTTCTGCGTCTAGCCAACGGCGTCCACCAAGGAGCGATCTAGGTTCGCTATCGGGGCTTAGCTTCTTCTAAAACCCTGCACTGGAAGAGCAAGAACTGGGCTTTGGTTACAGCAGGAATGCAAGCCGACTCTCTCCTGTAAATATGGGGTCTTAAGGTATGACACTCTAGAAGGAATGCGAAGCAGTTTTGGTTTCTCAGTGCCGCTCAGCCTAGGGCAATGAGGCAGATTTCCATGACATGTAGGATGTAAGAGAACAGATTTCCTGGAGCTGTTGGAGTGCGGAGGAAACCTAGGTCTCCCAAGGAAGAGTGCAGTGTGTTGCCCTACACTCAGCATACACAGAGTGACTGGGAAAGGTTTCCGGGCCTGGATGTTTCTTAGCAGGCCAGGGGAGCCTGCCTGAACTCGGTGTTCTAGCAGGGAAAAGGGTGCCCACGCGAGGTCCTGGTGCCCTGAAAAGCTTACTAACGTTAAAAGAAAGCAGACCTAAATTTAAGCCTCAAGGACTCTGCTCCAAGCTTCCGCTTCGGCAGGCTATTCAAGGCTTTACCTTGAGGAAGGGACTCCCGTCAAGTTTCCTTTTAGCTCTAGAGCGTCTCAGGAGGAGCTCCCACCCAGGCTATGAAAGCACCCTGTTGATGGAGAGAACACTCGTTCCCTTCCCAGAGCCCTGCCTACTGCGACTAGACACCCGTCCTAAAACTGTTATTTAGGTAGTGTTAAGGCAACATGAATGGAGCATTCAAAATGGGAAAGCAAGGCCTGTGCCATCAGGTCCCTGTTTCCAGCGAACACGCAGCCTACCTCCTTGTGCTTTCTACCAGGTAAATACACACTCTAGCTACACACTGGTCCCTTCCCTGAATAACGTTTTCTTGGCATGGAGTTCTCCGTGTAGCCAACTGCCTATCCCAAGGAAGGCTCTAGGTACGCTATCGGGGCTTAGCTTCTTCTAAAACCCTGCAGTGTAAGACGTAGAACTGTGCTTTGCTTCCAGCAGGAAAGCAAGCCGACTTTCTCCTGTAAGTATGGGGTGTTAAGGTATGACACTCTAGAAGGAATGCGAAGCAGTTTTGGTTTCTCAGTGCCGCTCAGCCTAGGGCAATGAGGCAAGATATGCATGACATGTGGGATGTAAGAGAACAGATTTCCTGGAGCCTTTGGAGTGCTGATTAAACCTAGGTCTCCCAAGGAAGAGTGCAGTGTGTTGCCCTACACTCAGCATACGCAGAGTGACTGGGAAAGGTTTCTGGGCCTGGATGTTTCTTAGCAGCCTAGTGGAGGCTGCCGGTACTAGGTATTCTTGCAGGGAATAGGGAGCCCACGCGAGGTCCTCGGTGTCCTGAAAGCTTACTAACCTTAAAAGAAAACAAACCTAAAGCTAATGCTTCAAGGACTCTGCTCCAAGCTTCCGCTTTGGTAGGCTATTCAAGGCTTTATCTTGGGGAAAGGACTCACGTCACGTTTCCTTTTAGCTCTAGAGCGTCTCAGGAGGAGCTCCCACCCAGGCTATGAAAGCACCCTGTTGATCTAGAGAACACTCGTTCCCTTCCCAGAGCCCTGCCTACAGTGTCTAAAGGCCCGTCCTAAAACTGTAATTTAGGTAGCTTCAAGGCAGCATGAGTGGTGCATTCAAAATGGGAAAGCAAGCCTTGTGCCATCAGGTGACCGTTTCCAGCGAAAACGCAGCCTACCTCCTTGTGATTTCTACCAAGTAAATATACACTCTAGCTACACACTGGCCCCTTCCTTAATAAAGTTGGTTTGGCACGGAGTTCTGCGTGTAGCCACGGCCTCCCCAAAGGAGCGCTCTAGGTACGCTATCGGGGCTTAGCCTCTTCTAAAACCCTGCAGTGTAGGAGGAAGAACTGTGCTTTGGTACCAGCAGGAACGCAAGCCGACTTTCTCCTGTAAGTATGGCATCTTAAGGTATGACTTTGTAGAAGGAATGCTAAGCAGTTTTGGTTTCTCAGTGCCGATCAGCTTAGGGCAATGAGGCAGATTGGCATGACATGTAGGAAATGAGAGAACAGATTTCCTGGAGCTAGTGGAGTGCGGAGGAAATCCAGCTCCTCCAAGGAAGAGTGCAGTGTGTTGCCCTACACTTAGCATCCAGAGAGTGACTGGGAAACTTTTCGGGGCCTGGATGTTTCCTGGCAGGCCAGGGGAGCCTGGCCGGTCCCGGTGTTCTTGCAGGGAATAGGGTGCCCACGCGAGGTCCTCGGTACCTGAAAAGCTTACTAACGTTAAAAGAAAGCAGACCTAAAATTAAGCCTCAAGTTCTCTGCTCCAAGCTTCCGCTTCGGCAGGCTATTCAAGGCTTTACCTTGAGGAAAGGACTCCCGTCAAGTTTCCTTTTAGCTCTAGAGCGTCTCAGGAGGAGCTCCCAGCCAGGCTATGAAAGCACCCTGTTGATTTAGAGAAAACTCTTTCCCTTCCCAGTACACTGCCTACAGTGACAGGGACCCGTGCGAAACACTGTTATTTAGGTAGCTTCAAGGCAGCAAGAATGGAGCATTCAATATGGAAAAGCAAGCCTTGTGCCATAAATTCCCCGTTTCCAGTGAACACGCAGCCTACCTCCTTGAGATTTTACCAAGTAAATATACACTCTAGCTCCACACTGGTCCCTTCCTTGAATAAAGTTGGTTTGGCAGGGAGTTCTGCGTCTAGCCAACGGCGTCCACCAAGGAGCGATCTAGGTTCGCTATCGGGGCTTAGCTTCTTCTAAAACCCTGCACTGGAAGAGCAAGAACTGGGCTTTGGTTACAGCAGGAATGCAAGCCGACTCTCTCCTGTAAATATGGGGTCTTAAGGTATGACACTCTAGAAGGAATGCGAAGCAGTTTTGGTTTCTCAGTGCCGCTCAGCCTAGGGCAATGAGGCAGATTTCCATGACATGTAGGATGTAAGAGAACAGATTTCCTGGAGCTGTTGGAGTGCGGAGGAAACCTAGGTCTCCCAAGGAAGAGTGCAGTGTGTTGCCCTACACTCAGCATACACAGAGTGACTGGGAAAGGTTTCCGGGCCTGGATGTTTCTTAGTAGGCCAGGGGAGCCTGCCTGAACTCGGTGTTCTAGCAGGGAAAAGGGTGCCCACGCGAGGTCCTGGTGCCCTGAAAAGCTTACTAACGTTAAAAGAAAGCAGACCTAAATTTAAGCCTCAAGGACTCTGCTCCAAGCTTCCGCTTCGGCAGGCTATTCAAGGCTTTACCTTGAGGAAGGGACTCCCGTCAAGTTTCCTTTTAGCTCTAGAGCGTCTCAGGAGGAGCTCCCACCCAGGCTATGAAAGCACCCTGTTGATGGAGAGAACACTCGTTCCCTTCCCAGAGCCCTGCCTACTGCGACTAGACACCCGTCCTAAAACTGTTATTTAGGTAGTGTTAAGGCAACATGAATGGAGCATTCAAAATGGGAAAGCAAGGCCTGTGCCATCAGGTCCCTGTTTCCAGCGAACACGCAGCCTACCTCCTTGTGCTTTCTACCAGGTAAATACACACTCTAGCTACACACTGGTCCCTTCCCTGAATAACGTTTTCTTGGCATGGAGTTCTCCGTGTAGCCAACTGCCTATCCCAAGGAAGGCTCTAGGTACGCTATCGGGGCTTAGCTTCTTCTAAAACCCTGCAGTGTAAGACGTAGAACTGTGCTTTGCTTCCAGCAGGAAAGCAAGCCGACTTTCTCCTGTAAGTATGGGGTGTTAAGGTATGACACTCTAGAAGGAATGCGAAGCAGTTTTGGTTTCTCAGTGCCGCTCAGCCTAGGGCAATGAGGCAAGATATGCATGACATGTGGGATGTAAGAGAACAGATTTCCTGGAGCCTTTGGAGTGCTGATTAAACCTAGGTCTCCCAAGGAAGAGTGCAGTGTGTTGCCCTACACTCAGCATACGCAGAGTGACTGGGAAAGGTTTCCGGGCCTGGATGTTTCTTAGCAGCCTAGTGGAGGCTGCCGGTACTAGGTGTTCTTGCAGGGAATAGGGAGCCCACGCGAGGTCCTCGGTGTCCTGAAAGCTTACTAACCTTAAAAGAAAACAAACCTAAAGCTAATGCTTCAAGGACTCTGCTCCAAGCTTCCGCTTTGGTAGGCTATTCAAGGCTTTATCTTGGGGAAAGGACTCACGTCACGTTTCCTTTTAGCTCTAGAGCGTCTCAGGAGGAGCTCCCACCCAGGCTATGAAAGCACCCTGTTGATCTAGAGAACACTCGTTCCCTTCCCAGAGCCCTGCCTACAGTGTCTAAAGGCCCGTCCTAAAACTGTAATTTAGGTAGCTTCAAGGCAGCATGAGTGGTGCATTCAAAATGGGAAAGCAAGCCTTGTGCCATCAGGTGACCGTTTCCAGCGAAAACGCAGCCTACCTCCTTGTGATTTCTACCAAGTAAATATACACTCTAGCTACACACTGGCCCCTTCCTTAATAAAGTTGGTTTGGCACGGAGTTCTGCGTGTAGCCACGGCCTCCCCAAAGGAGCGCTCTAGGTACGCTATCGGGGCTTAGACTCTTCTAAAACCCTGCAGTGTAGGAGGAAGAACTGTGCTTTGGTACCAGCAGGAACGCAAGCCGACTTTCTCCTGTAAGTATGGCATCTTAAGGTATGACTTTGTAGAAGGAATGCTAAGGAGTTTTGGTTTCTCAGTGCCGATCAGCTTAGGGCAATGAGGCAGATTGGCATGACCTGTAGGAAATGAGAGAACAGATTTCCTGGAGCTGGTGGAGTGCGGAGGAAATCCAGCTCCTCCAAGGAAGAGTGCAGTGTGTTGCCCTACACTTAGCATCCAGAGAGTGACTGGGAAACTTTTCGGGGCCTGGATGTTTCCTGGCAGGCCAGGGGAGCCTGGCCGGTCCCGGTGTTCTTGCAGGGAATAGGGTGCCCACGCGAGGTCCTCGGTACCTGAAAAGCTTACTAACGTTAAAAGAAAGCAGACCTAAAATTAAGCCTCAAGTTCTCTGCTCCAAGCTTCCGCTTCGGCAGGCTATTCAAGGCTTTACCTTGAGGAAAGGACTCCCGTCAAGTTTCCTTTTAGCTCTAGAGCGTCTCAGGAGGAGCTCCCAGCCAGGCTATGAAAGCACCCTGTTGATTTAGAGAAAACTCTTTCCCTTCCCAGTACACTGCCTACAGTGACAGGGACCCGTGCAAAACACTGTTATTTAGGTAGCTTCAAGGCAGCAAGAATGGAGCATTCAATATGGAAAAGCAAGCCTTGTGCCATAAATTCCCCGTTTCCAGTGAACACGCAGCCTACCTCCTTGAGATTTTACCAAGTAAATATACACTCTAGCTCCACACTGGTCCCTTCCTTGAATAAAGTTGGTTTGGCAGGGAGTTCTGCGTCTAGCCAACGGCGTCCACCAAGGAGCGATCTAGGTTCGCTATCGGGGCTTAGCTTCTTCTAAAACCCTTCACTGGAAGAGCAAGAACTGGGCTTTGGTTACAGCAGGAATGCAAGCCGACTCTCTCCTGTAAATATGGGGTCTTAAGGTATGACACTCTAGAAGGAATGCGAAGCAGTTTTGGTTTCTCAGTGCCGCTCAGCCTAGGGCAATGAGGCAGATTTCCATGACATGTAGGATGTAAGAGAACAGATTTCCTGGAGCTGTTGGAGTGCGGAGGAAACCTAGGTCTCCCAAGGAAGAGTGCAGTGTGTTGCCCTACACTCAGCATACACAGAGTGACTGGGAAAGGTTTCCGGGCCTGGATGTTTCTTAGCAGGCCAGGGGAGCCTGCCTGAACTCGGTGTTCTAGCAGGGAAAAGGGTGCCCACGCGAGGTCCTGGTGCCCTGAAAAGCTTACTAACGTTAAAAGAAAGCAGACCTAAATTTAAGCCTCAAGGACTCTGCTCCAAGCTTCCGCTTCGGCAGGCTATTCAAGGCTTTACCTTGAGGAAGGGACTCCCGTCAAGTTTCCTTTTAGCTCTAGAGCGTCTCAGGAGGAGCTCCCACCCAGGCTATGAAAGCACCCTGTTGATGGAGAGAACACTCGTTCCCTTCCCAGAGCCCTGCCTACTGCGACTAGACACCCGTCCTAAAACTGTTATTTAGGTAGTGTTAAGGCAACATGAATGGAGCATTCAAAATGGGAAAGCAAGGCCTGTGCCATCAGGTCCCTGTTTCCAGCGAACACGCAGCCTACCTCCTTGTGCTTTCTACCAGGTAAATACACACTCTAGCTACACACTGGTCCCTTCCCTGAATAACGTTTTCTTGGCATGGAGTTCTCCGTGTAGCCAACTGCCTATCCCAAGGAAGGCTCTAGGTACGCTATCGGGGCTTAGCTTCTTCTAAAACCCTGCAGTGTAAGACGTAGAACTGTGCTTTGCTTCCAGCAGGAAAGCAAGCCGACTTTCTCCTGTAAGTATGGGGTGTTAAGGTATGACACTCTAGAAGGAATGCGAAGCAGTTTTGGTTTCTCAGTGCCGCTCAGCCTAGGGCAATGAGGCAAGATATGCATGACATGTGGGATGTAAGAGAACAGATTTCCTGGAGCCTTTGGAGTGCTGATTAAACCTAGGTCTCCCAAGGAAGAGTGCAGTGTGTTGCCCTACACTCAGCATACGCAGAGTGACTGGGAAAGGTTTCCGGGCCTGGATGTTTCTTAGCAGCCTAGTGGAGGCTGCCGGTACTAGGTATTCTTGCAGGGAATAGGGAGCCCACGCGAGGTCCTCGGTGTCCTGAAAGCTTACTAACCTTAAAAGAAAACAAACCTAAAGCTAATGCTTCAAGGACTCTGCTCCAAGCTTCCGCTTTGGTAGGCTATTCAAGGCTTTATCTTGGGGAAAGGACTCACGTCACGTTTCCTTTTAGCTCTAGAGCGTCTCAGGAGGAGCTCCCACCCAGGCTATGAAAGCACCCTGTTGATCTAGAGAACACTCGTTCCCTTCCCAGAGCCCTGCCTACAGTGTCTAAAGGCCCGTCCTAAAACTGTAATTTAGGTAGCTTCAAGGCAGCATGAGTGGTGCATTCAAAATGGGAAAGCAAGCCTTGTGCCATCAGGTGACCGTTTCCAGCGAAAACGCAGCCTACCTCCTTGTGATTTCTACCAAGTAAATATACACTCTAGCTACACACTGGCCCCTTCCTTAATAAAGTTGGTTTGGCACGGAGTTCTGCGTGTAGCCACGGCCTCCCCAAAGGAGCGCTCTAGGTACGCTATCGGGGCTTAGCCTCTTCTAAAACCCTGCAGTGTAGGAGGAAGAACTGTGCTTTGGTACCAGCAGGAACGCAAGCCGACTTTCTCCTGTAAGTATGGCATCTTAAGGTATGACTTTGTAGAAGGAATGCTAAGCAGTTTTGGTTTCTCAGTGCCGATCAGCTTAGGGCAATGAGGCAGATTGGCATGACATGTAGGAAATGAGAGAACAGATTTCCTGGAGCTAGTGGAGTGCGGAGGAAATCCAGCTCCTCCAAGGAAGAGTGCAGTGTGTTGCCCTACACTTAGCATCCAGAGAGTGACTGGGAAACTTTTCGGGGCCTGGATGTTTCCTGGCAGGCCAGGGGAGCCTGGCCGGTCCCGGTGTTCTTGCAGGGAATAGTGTGCCCACGCGAGGTCCTCGGTACCTGAAAAGCTTACTAACGTTAAAAGAAAGCAGACCTAAAATTAAGCCTCAAGTTCTCTGCTCCAAGCTTCCGCTTCGGCAGGCTATTCAAGGCTTTACCTTGAGGAAAGGACTCCCGTCAAGTTTCCTTTTAGCTCTAGAGCGTCTCAGGAGGAGCTCCCAGCCAGGCTATGAAAGCACCCTGTTGATTTAGAGAAAACTCTTTCCCTTCCCAGTACACTGCCTACAGTGACAGGGACCCGTGCGAAACACTGTTATTTAGGTAGCTTCAAGGCAGCAAGAATGGAGCATTCAATATGGAAAAGCAAGCCTTGTGCCATAAATTCCCCGTTTCCAGTGAACACGCAGCCTACCTCCTTGAGATTTTACCAAGTAAATATACACTCTAGCTCCACACTGGTCCCTTCCTTGAATAAAGTTGGTTTGGCAGGGAGTTCTGCGTCTAGCCAACGGCGTCCACCAAGGAGCGATCTAGGTTCGCTATCGGGGCTTAGCTTCTTCTAAAACCCTGCACTGGAAGAGCAAGAACTGGGCTTTGGTTACAGCAGGAATGCAAGCCGACTCTCTCCTGTAAATATGGGGTCTTAAGGTATGACACTCTAGAAGGAATGCGAAGCAGTTTTGGTTTCTCAGTGCCGCTCAGCCTAGGGCAATGAGGCAGATTTCCATGACATGTAGGATGTAAGAGAACAGATTTCCTGGAGCTGTTGGAGTGCGGAGGAAACCTAGGTCTCCCAAGGAAGAGTGCAGTGTGTTGCCCTACACTCAGCATACACAGAGTGACTGGGAAAGGTTTCCGGGCCTGGATGTTTCTTAGTAGGCCAGGGGAGCCTGCCTGAACTCGGTGTTCTAGCAGGGAAAAGGGTGCCCACGCGAGGTCCTGGTGCCCTGAAAAGCTTACTAACGTTAAAAGAAAGCAGACCTAAATTTAAGCCTCAAGGACTCTGCTCCAAGCTTCCGCTTCGGCAGGCTATTCAAGGCTTTACCTTGAGGAAGGGACTCCCGTCAAGTTTCCTTTTAGCTCTAGAGCGTCTCAGGAGGAGCTCCCACCCAGGCTATGAAAGCACCCTGTTGATGGAGAGAACACTCGTTCCCTTCCCAGAGCCCTGCCTACTGCGACTAGACACCCGTCCTAAAACTGTTATTTAGGTAGTGTTAAGGCAACATGAATGGAGCATTCAAAATGGGAAAGCAAGGCCTGTGCCATCAGGTCCCTGTTTCCAGCGAACACGCAGCCTACCTCCTTGTGCTTTCTACCAGGTAAATACACACTCTAGCTACACACTGGTCCCTTCCCTGAATAACGTTTTCTTGGCATGGAGTTCTCCGTGTAGCCAACTGCCTATCCCAAGGAAGGCTCTAGGTACGCTATCGGGGCTTAGCTTCTTCTAAAACCCTGCAGTGTAAGACGTAGAAGTGTGCTTTGCTTCCAGCAGGAAAGCAAGCCGACTTTCTCCTGTAAGTATGGGGTGTTAAGGTATGACACTCTAGAAGGAATGCGAAGCAGTTTTGGTTTCTCAGTGCCGCTCAGCCTAGGGCAATGAGGCAAGATATGCATGACATGTGGGATGTAAGAGAACAGATTTCCTGGAGCCTTTGGAGTGCTGATTAAACCTAGGTCTCCCAAGGAAGAGTGCAGTGTGTTGCCCTACACTCAGCATACGCAGAGTGACTGGGAAAGGTTTCCGGGCCTGGATGTTTCTTAGCAGCCTAGTGGAGGCTGCCGGTACTAGGTGTTCTTGCAGGGAATAGGGAGCCCACGCGAGGTCCTCGGTGTCCTGAAAGCTTACTAACCTTAAAAGAAAACAAACCTAAAGCTAATGCTTCAAGGACTCTGCTCCAAGCTTCCGCTTTGGTAGGCTATTCAAGGCTTTATCTTGGGGAAAGGACTCACGTCACGTTTCCTTTTAGCTCTAGAGCGTCTCAGGAGGAGCTCCCACCCAGGCTATGAAAGCACCCTGTTGATCTAGAGAACACTCGTTCCCTTCCCAGAGCCCTGCCTACAGTGTCTAAAGGCCCGTCCTAAAACTGTAATTTAGGTAGCTTCAAGGCAGCATGAGTGGTGCATTCAAAATGGGAAAGCAAGCCTTGTGCCATCAGGTGACCGTTTCCAGCGAAAACGCAGCCTACCTCCTTGTGATTTCTACCAAGTAAATATACACTCTAGCTACACACTGGCCCCTTCCTTAATAAAGTTGGTTTGGCACGGAGTTCTGCGTGTAGCCACGGCCTCCCCAAAGGAGCGCTCTAGGTACGCTATCGGGGCTTAGACTCTTCTAAAACCCTGCAGTGTAGGAGGAAGAACTGTGCTTTGGTACCAGCAGGAACGCAAGCCGACTTTCTCCTGTAAGTATGGCATCTTAAGGTATGACTTTGTAGAAGGAATGCTAAGGAGTTTTGGTTTCTCAGTGCCGATCAGCTTAGGGCAATGAGGCAGATTGGCATGACCTGTAGGAAATGAGAGAACAGATTTCCTGGAGCTGGTGGAGTGCGGAGGAAATCCAGCTCCTCCAAGGAAGAGTGCAGTGTGTTGCCCTACACTTAGCATCCAGAGAGTGACTGGGAAACTTTTCGGGGCCTGGATGTTTCCTGGCAGGCCAGGGGAGCCTGGCCGGTCCCGGTGTTCTTGCAGGGAATAGGGTGCCCACGCGAGGTCCTCGGTACCTGAAAAGCTTACTAACGTTAAAAGAAAGCAGACCTAAAATTAAGCCTCAAGTTCTCTGCTCCAAGCTTCCGCTTCGGCAGGCTATTCAAGGCTTTACCTTGAGGAAAGGACTCCCGTCAAGTTTCCTTTTAGCTCTAGAGCGTCTCAGGAGGAGCTCCCAGCCAGGCTATGAAAGCACCCTGTTGATTTAGAGAAAACTCTTTCCCTTCCCAGTACACTGCCTACAGTGACAGGGACCCGTGCAAAACACTGTTATTTAGGTAGCTTCAAGGCAGCAAGAATGGAGCATTCAATATGGAAAAGCAAGCCTTGTGCCATAAATTCCCCGTTTCCAGTGAACACGCAGCCTACCTCCTTGAGATTTTACCAAGTAAATATACACTCTAGCTCCACACTGGTCCCTTCCTTGAATAAAGTTGGTTTGGCAGGGAGTTCTGCGTCTAGCCAACGGCGTCCACCAAGGAGCGATCTAGGTTCGCTATCGGGGCTTAGCTTCTTCTAAAACCCTGCACTGGAAGAGCAAGAACTGGGCTTTGGTTACAGCAGGAATGCAAGCCGACTCTCTCCTGTAAATATGGGGTCTTAAGGTATGACACTCTAGAAGGAATGCGAAGCAGTTTTGGTTTCTCAGTGCCGCTCAGCCTAGGGCAATGAGGCAGATTTCCATGACATGTAGGATGTAAGAGAACAGATTTCCTGGAGCTGTTGGAGTGCGGAGGAAACCTAGGTCTCCCAAGGAAGAGTGCAGTGTGTTGCCCTACACTCAGCATACACAGAGTGACTGGGAAAGGTTTCCGGGCCTGGATGTTTCTTAGCAGGCCAGGGGAGCCTGCCTGAACTCGGTGTTCTAGCAGGGAAAAGGGTGCCCACGCGAGGTCCTGGTGCCCTGAAAAGCTTACTAACGTTAAAAGAAAGCAGACCTAAATTTAAGCCTCAAGGACTCTGCTCCAAGCTTCCGCTTCGGCAGGCTATTCAAGGCTTTACCTTGAGGAAGGGACTCCCGTCAAGTTTCCTTTTAGCTCTAGAGCGTCTCAGGAGGAGCTCCCACCCAGGCTATGAAAGCACCCTGTTGATGGAGAGAACACTCGTTCCCTTCCCAGAGCCCTGCCTACTGCGACTAGACACCCGTCCTAAAACTGTTATTTAGGTAGTGTTAAGGCAACATGAATGGAGCATTCAAAATGGGAAAGCAAGGCCTGTGCCATCAGGTCCCTGTTTCCAGCGAACACGCAGCCTACCTCCTTGTGCTTTCTACCAGGTAAATACACACTCTAGCTACACACTGGTCCCTTCCCTGAATAACGTTTTCTTGGCATGGAGTTCTCCGTGTAGCCAACTGCCTATCCCAAGGAAGGCTCTAGGTACGCTATCGGGGCTTAGCTTCTTCTAAAACCCTGCAGTGTAAGACGTAGAACTGTGCTTTGCTTCCAGCAGGAAAGCAAGCCGACTTTCTCCTGTAAGTATGGGGTGTTAAGGTATGACACTCTAGAAGGAATGCGAAGCAGTTTTGGTTTCTCAGTGCCGCTCAGCCTAGGGCAATGAGGCAAGATATGCATGACATGTGGGATGTAAGAGAACAGATTTCCTGGAGCCTTTGGAGTGCTGATTAAACCTAGGTCTCCCAAGGAAGAGTGCAGTGTGTTGCCCTACACTCAGCATACGCAGAGTGACTGGGAAAGGTTTCTGGGCCTGGATGTTTCTTAGCAGCCTAGTGGAGGCTGCCGGTACTAGGTATTCTTGCAGGGAATAGGGAGCCCACGCGAGGTCCTCGGTGTCCTGAAAGCTTACTAACCTTAAAAGAAAACAAACCTAAAGCTAATGCTTCAAGGACTCTGCTCCAAGCTTCCGCTTTGGTAGGCTATTCAAGGCTTTATCTTGGGGAAAGGACTCACGTCACGTTTCCTTTTAGCTCTAGAGCGTCTCAGGAGGAGCTCCCACCCAGGCTATGAAAGCACCCTGTTGATCTAGAGAACACTCGTTCCCTTCCCAGAGCCCTGCCTACAGTGTCTAAAGGCCCGTCCTAAAACTGTAATTTAGGTAGCTTCAAGGCAGCATGAGTGGTGCATTCAAAATGGGAAAGCAAGCCTTGTGCCATCAGGTGACCGTTTCCAGCGAAAACGCAGCCTACCTCCTTGTGATTTCTACCAAGTAAATATACACTCTAGCTACACACTGGCCCCTTCCTTAATAAAGTTGGTTTGGCACGGAGTTCTGCGTGTAGCCACGGCCTCCCCAAAGGAGCGCTCTAGGTACGCTATCGGGGCTTAGCCTCTTCTAAAACCCTGCAGTGTAGGAGGAAGAACTGTGCTTTGGTACCAGCAGGAACGCAAGCCGACTTTCTCCTGTAAGTATGGCATCTTAAGGTATGACTTTGTAGAAGGAATGCTAAGCAGTTTTGGTTTCTCAGTGCCGATCAGCTTAGGGCAATGAGGCAGATTGGCATGACATGTAGGAAATGAGAGAACAGATTTCCTGGAGCTAGTGGAGTGCGGAGGAAATCCAGCTCCTCCAAGGAAGAGTGCAGTGTGTTGCCCTACACTTAGCATCCAGAGAGTGACTGGGAAACTTTTCGGGGCCTGGATGTTTCCTGGCAGGCCAGGGGAGCCTGGCCGGTCCCGGTGTTCTTGCAGGGAATAGTGTGCCCACGCGAGGTCCTCGGTACCTGAAAAGCTTACTAACGTTAAAAGAAAGCAGACCTAAAATTAAGCCTCAAGTTCTCTGCTCCAAGCTTCCGCTTCGGCAGGCTATTCAAGGCTTTACCTTGAGGAAAGGACTCCCGTCAAGTTTCCTTTTAGCTCTAGAGCGTCTCAGGAGGAGCTCCCAGCCAGGCTATGAAAGCACCCTGTTGATTTAGAGAAAACTCTTTCCCTTCCCAGTACACTGCCTACAGTGACAGGGACCCGTGCGAAACACTGTTATTTAGGTAGCTTCAAGGCAGCAAGAATGGAGCATTCAATATGGAAAAGCAAGCCTTGTGCCATAAATTCCCCGTTTCCAGTGAACACGCAGCCTACCTCCTTGAGATTTTACCAAGTAAATATACACTCTAGCTCCACACTGGTCCCTTCCTTGAATAAAGTTGGTTTGGCAGGGAGTTCTGCGTCTAGCCAACGGCGTCCACCAAGGAGCGATCTAGGTTCGCTATCGGGGCTTAGCTTCTTCTAAAACCCTGCACTGGAAGAGCAAGAACTGGGCTTTGGTTACAGCAGGAATGCAAGCCGACTCTCTCCTGTAAATATGGGGTCTTAAGGTATGACACTCTAGAAGGAATGCGAAGCAGTTTTGGTTTCTCAGTGCCGCTCAGCCTAGGGCAATGAGGCAGATTTCCATGACATGTAGGATGTAAGAGAACAGATTTCCTGGAGCTGTTGGAGTGCGGAGGAAACCTAGGTCTCCCAAGGAAGAGTGCAGTGTGTTGCCCTACACTCAGCATACACAGAGTGACTGGGAAAGGTTTCCGGGCCTGGATGTTTCTTAGTAGGCCAGGGGAGCCTGCCTGAACTCGGTGTTCTAGCAGGGAAAAGGGTGCCCACGCGAGGTCCTGGTGCCCTGAAAAGCTTACTAACGTTAAAAGAAAGCAGACCTAAATTTAAGCCTCAAGGACTCTGCTCCAAGCTTCCGCTTCGGCAGGCTATTCAAGGCTTTACCTTGAGGAAGGGACTCCCGTCAAGTTTCCTTTTAGCTCTAGAGCGTCTCAGGAGGAGCTCCCACCCAGGCTATGAAAGCACCCTGTTGATGGAGAGAACACTCGTTCCCTTCCCAGAGCCCTGCCTACTGCGACTAGACACCCGTCCTAAAACTGTTATTTAGGTAGTGTTAAGGCAACATGAATGGAGCATTCAAAATGGGAAAGCAAGGCCTGTGCCATCAGGTCCCTGTTTCCAGCGAACACGCAGCCTACCTCCTTGTGCTTTCTACCAGGTAAATACACACTCTAGCTACACACTGGTCCCTTCCCTGAATAACGTTTTCTTGGCATGGAGTTCTCCGTGTAGCCAACTGCCTCTCCCAAGGAAGGCTCTAGGTACGCTATCGGGGCTTAGCTTCTTCTAAAACCCTGCAGTGTAAGACGTAGAACTGTGCTTTGCTTCCAGCAGGAAAGCAAGCCGACTTTCTCCTGTAAGTATGGGGTGTTAAGGTATGACACTCTAGAAGGAATGCGAAGCAGTTTTGGTTTCTCAGTGCCGCTCAGCCTAGGGCAATGAGGCAAGATATGCATGACATGTGGGATGTAAGAGAACAGATTTCCTGGAGCCTTTGGAGTGCTGATTAAACCTAGGTCTCCCAAGGAAGAGTGCAGTGTGTTGCCCTACACTCAGCATACGCAGAGTGACTGGGAAAGGTTTCCGGGCCTGGATGTTTCTTAGCAGCCTAGTGGAGGCTGCCGGTACTAGGTGTTCTTGCAGGGAATAGGGAGCCCACGCGAGGTCCTCGGTGTCCTGAAAGCTTACTAACCTTAAAAGAAAACAAACCTAAAGCTAATGCTTCAAGGACTCTGCTCCAAGCTTCCGCTTTGGTAGGCTATTCAAGGCTTTATCTTGGGGAAAGGACTCACGTCACGTTTCCTTTTAGCTCTAGAGCGTCTCAGGAGGAGCTCCCACCCAGGCTATGAAAGCACCCTGTTGATCTAGAGAACACTCGTTCCCTTCCCAGAGCCCTGCCTACAGTGTCTAAAGGCCCGTCCTAAAACTGTAATTTAGGTAGCTTCAAGGCAGCATGAGTGGTGCATTCAAAATGGGAAAGCAAGCCTTGTGCCATCAGGTGACCGTTTCCAGCGAAAACGCAGCCTACCTCCTTGTGATTTCTACCAAGTAAATATACACTCTAGCTACACACTGGCCCCTTCCTTAATAAAGTTGGTTTGGCACGGAGTTCTGCGTGTAGCCACGGCCTCCCCAAAGGAGCGCTCTAGGTACGCTATCGGGGCTTAGACTCTTCTAAAACCCTGCAGTGTAGGAGGAAGAACTGTGCTTTGGTACCAGCAGGAACGCAAGCCGACTTTCTCCTGTAAGTATGGCATCTTAAGGTATGACTTTGTAGAAGGAATGCTAAGGAGTTTTGGTTTCTCAGTGCCGATCAGCTTAGGGCAATGAGGCAGATTGGCATGACCTGTAGGAAATGAGAGAACAGATTTCCTGGAGCTGGTGGAGTGCGGAGGAAATCCAGCTCCTCCAAGGAAGAGTGCAGTGTGTTGCCCTACACTTAGCATCCAGAGAGTGACTGGGAAACTTTTCGGGGCCTGGATGTTTCCTGGCAGGCCAGGGGAGCCTGGCCGGTCCCGGTGTTCTTGCAGGGAATAGGGTGCCCACGCGAGGTCCTCGGTACCTGAAAAGCTTACTAACGTTAAAAGAAAGCAGACCTAAAATTAAGCCTCAAGTTCTCTGCTCCAAGCTTCCGCTTCGGCAGGCTATTCAAGGCTTTACCTTGAGGAAAGGACTCCCGTCAAGTTTCCTTTTAGCTCTAGAGCGTCTCAGGAGGAGCTCCCAGCCAGGCTATGAAAGCACCCTGTTGATTTAGAGAAAACTCTTTCCCTTCCCAGTACACTGCCTACAGTGACAGGGACCCGTGCAAAACACTGTTATTTAGGTAGCTTCAAGGCAGCAAGAATGGAGCATTCAATATGGAAAAGCAAGCCTTGTGCCATAAATTCCCCGTTTCCAGTGAACACGCAGCCTACCTCCTTGAGATTTTACCAAGTAAATATACACTCTAGCTCCACAC
The DNA here is from genome assembly GCF_965194825.1 of Balaenoptera physalus. Classification (NCBI taxonomy): domain Eukaryota; kingdom Metazoa; phylum Chordata; class Mammalia; order Artiodactyla; family Balaenopteridae; genus Balaenoptera; species Balaenoptera physalus. Next base: position 115,262 of record NW_028125266.1, read on the forward strand.
TGGTCCCTTCCTTGAATAAAGTTGGTTTGGCAGGGAGTTCTGCGTCTAGCCAACGGCGTCCACCAAGGAGCGATCTAGGTTCGCTATCGGGGCTTAGCTTCTTCTAAAACCCTGCACTGGAAGAGCAAGAACTGGGCTTTGGTTACAGCAGGAATGCAAGCCGACTCTCTCCTGTAAATATGGGGTCTTAAGGTATGACACTCTAGAAGGAATGCGAAGCAGTTTTGGTTTCTCAGTGCCGCTCAGCCTAGGGCAATGAGGCAGATTTCCATGACATGTAGGATGTAAGAGAACAGATTTCCTGGAGCTGTTGGAGTGCGGAGGAAACCTAGGTCTCCCAAGGAAGAGTGCAGTGTGTTGCCCTACACTCAGCATACACAGAGTGACTGGGAAAGGTTTCCGGGCCTGGATGTTTCTTAGCAGGCCAGGGGAGCCTGCCTGAACTCGGTGTTCTAGCAGGGAAAAGGGTGCCCACGCGAGGTCCTGGTGCCCTGAAAAGCTTACTAACGTTAAAAGAAAGCAGACCTAAATTTAAGCCTCAAGGACTCTGCTCCAAGCTTCCGCTTCGGCAGGCTATTCAAGGCTTTACCTTGAGGAAGGGACTCCCGTCAAGTTTCCTTTTAGCTCTAGAGCGTCTCAGGAGGAGCTCCCACCCAGGCTATGAAAGCACCCTGTTGATGGAGAGAACACTCGTTCCCTTCCCAGAGCCCTGCCTACTGCGACTAGACACCCGTCCTAAAACTGTTATTTAGGTAGTGTTAAGGCAACATGAATGGAGCATTCAAAATGGGAAAGCAAGGCCTGTGCCATCAGGTCCCTGTTTCCAGCGAACACGCAGCCTACCTCCTTGTGCTTTCTACCAGGTAAATACACACTCTAGCTACACACTGGTCCCTTCCCTGAATAACGTTTTCTTGGCATGGAGTTCTCCGTGTAGCCAACTGCCTATCCCAAGGAAGGCTCTAGGTACGCTATCGGGGCTTAGCTTCTTCTAAAACCCTGCAGTGTAAGACGTAGAACTGTGCTTTGCTTCCAGCAGGAAAGCAAGTCGACTTTCTCCTGTAAGTATGGGGTGTTAAGGTATGACACTCTAGAAGGAATGCGAAGCAGTTTTGGTTTCTCAGTGCCGCTCAGCCTAGGGCAATGAGGCAAGATATGCATGACATGTGGGATGTAAGAGAACAGATTTCCTGGAGCCTTTGCAGTGCTGATTAAACCTAGGTCTCCCAAGGAAGAGTGCAGTGTGTTGCCCTACACACAGCATACGCAGAGTGACTGGGAAAGGTTTCCGGGCCTGGATGATTCTTAGCAGCCTAGTGGAGCCTGCCGGTACTAGGTGTTCTTGCAGGGAATAGGGAGCCCACGCGAGTTCCTCGGTGTCCTGAAAGCTTACTAACCTTAAAAGAAAACAAACCTAAAGCTAATGCTTCAAGGACTCTGCTCCAAGCTTCCGCTTTGGTAGGCTATTCAAGGCTTTATCTTGGGGAAAGGACTCACGTCACGTTTCCTTTTAGCTCTAGAGCGTCTCAGGAGGAGCTCCCACCCAGGTTATGAAAGCACCCTGTTGATCTAGAGAACACTCGTTCCCTTCCCAGAGCCCTGCCTACAGTGTCTAAATGCCTGTCCTAAAACTGTAATTTAGGTAGCTTCAAGGCAGCATGAGTGGTGCATTCAAAATGGGAAAGCAAGCCTTGTGCCATCAGGTGACCGTTTCCAGCGAAAACGCAGCCTACCTCCTTGTGATTTCTACCAAGTAAATATACACTCTAGCTACACACTGGCCCCTTCCTTAATAAAGTTGGTTTGGCACGGAGTTCTGCGTGTAGCCACGGCCTCCCCAAAGGAGCGCTCTAGGTACGCTATCGGGGCTTAGCCTCTTCTAAAACCCTGCAGTGTAGGAGGAAGAACTGTGCTTTGGTACCAGCAGGAACGCAAGCCGACTTTCTCCTGTAAGTATGGCATCTTAAGGTATGACTTTGTAGAAGGAATGCTAAGGAGTTTTGGTTTCTCAGTGCCGATCAGCTTAGGGCAATGAGGCAGATTGGCATGACCTGTAGGAAATGAGAGAACAGATTTCCTGGAGCTGGTGGAGTGCGGAGGAAATCCAGCTCCTCCAAGGAAGAGTGCAGTGTGTTGCCCTACACTTAGCATCCAGAGAGTGACTGGGAAACTTTTCCGGGCCTGGATGTTTCCTGGCAGGCCAGGGGAGACTGGCCGGTCCCGGTGTTCTTGCAGGGAATAGGGTGCCCACGCGAGGTCCTCGGTACCTGAAAAGCTTACTAACGTTAAAAGAAAGCAGACCTAAAATTAAGCCTCAAGTTCTCTGCTCCAAGCTTCCGCTTCGGCAGGCTATTCAAGGCTTTACCTTGAGGAAAGGACTCCCGTCAAGTTTCCTTTTAGCTCTAGAGCGTCTCAGGAGGAGCTCCCAGCCAGGCTATGAAAGCACCCTGTTGATTTAGAGAAAACTCTTTCCCTTCCCAGTACACTGCCTACAGTGACAGGGACCCGTGCAAAACACTGTTATTTAGGTAGCTTCAAGGCAGCAAGAATGGAGCATTCAATATGGAAAAGCAAGCCTTGTGCCATAAATTCCCCGTTTCCAGTGAACACGCAGCCTACCTCCTTGAGATTTTACCAAGTAAATATACACTCTAGCTCCACACTGGTCCCTTCCTTGAATAAAGTTGGTTTGGCAGGGAGTTCTGCGTCTAGCCAGCGGCGTCCACCAAGGAGCGATCTAGGTTCGCTATCGGGGCTTAGCTTCTTCTAAAACCCTGCACTGGAAGAGCAAGAACTGGGCTTTGGTTACAGCAGGAATGCAAGCCGACTCTCTCCTGTAAATATGGGGTCTTAAGGTATGACACTCTAGAAGGAATGCGAAGCAGTTTTGGTTTCTCAGTGCCGCTCAGCCTAGGGCAATGAGGCAGATTTCCATGACATGTAGGATGTAAGAGAACAGATTTCCTGGAGCTGTTGGAGTGCGGAGGAAACCTAGGTCTCCCAAGGAAGAGTGCAGTGTGTTGCCCTACACTCAGCATACACAGAGTGACTGGGAAAGGTTTCCGGGCCTGGATGTTTCTTAGCAGGCCAGGGGAGCCTGCCTGAACTCGGTGTTCTAGCAGGGAAAAGGGTGCCCACGCGAGGTCCTGGTGCCCTGAAAAGCTTACTAACGTTAAAAGAAAGCAGACCTAAATTTAAGCCTCAAGGACTCTGCTCCAAGCTTCCGCTTCGGCAGGCTATTCAAGGCTTTACCTTGAGGAAGGGACTCCCGTCAAGTTTCCTTTTAGCTCTAGAGCGTCTCAGGAGGAGCTCCCACCCAGGCTATGAAAGCACCCTGTTGATGGAGAGAACACTCGTTCCCTTCCCAGAGCCCTGCCTACTGCGACTAGACACCCGTCCTAAAACTGTTATTTAGGTAGTGTTAAGGCAACATGAATGGAGCATTCAAAATGGGAAAGCAAGGCCTGTGCCATCAGGTCCCTGTTTCCAGCGAACACGCAGCCTACCTCCTTGTGCTTTCTACCAGGTAAATACACACTCTAGCTACATACTGGTCCCTTCCCTGAATAACGTTTTCTTGGCACGGAGTTCTCCGTGTAGCCAACTGCCTCTCCCAAGGAAGGCTCTAGGTACGCTATCGGGGCTTAGCTTCTTCTAAAACCCTGCAGTGTAAGACGTAGAAGTGTGCTTTGCTTCCAGCAGGAAAGCAAGCCGACTTTCTCCTGTAAGTATGGGGTGTTAAGGTATGACACTCTAGAAGGAATGCGAAGCAGTTTTGGTTTCTCAGTGCCGCTCAGCCTAGGGCAATGAGGCAAGATATGCATGACATGTGGGATGTAAGAGAACAGATTTCCTGGAGCCTTTGGAGTGCTGATTAAACCTAGGTCTCCCAAGGAAGAGTGCAGTGTGTTGCCCTACACTCAGCATACGCAGAGTGACTGGGAAAGGTTTCCGGGCCTGGATGTTTCTTAGCAGCCTAGTGGAGGCTGCCGGTACTAGGTGTTCTTGCAGGGAATAGGGAGCCCACGCGAGGTCCTCGGTGTCCTGAAAGCTTACTAACCTTAAAAGAAAACAAACCTAAAGCTAATGCTTCAAGGACTCTGCTCCAAGCTTCCGCTTTGGTAGGCTATTCAAGGCTTTATCTTGGGGAAAGGACTCACGTCACGTTTCCTTTTAGCTCTAGAGCGTCTCAGGAGGAGCTCCCACCCAGGCTATGAAAGCACCCTGTTGATCTAGAGAACACTCGTTCCCTTCCCAGAGCCCTGCCTACAGTGTCTAAAGGCCCGTCCTAAAACTGTAATTTAGGTAGCTTCAAGGCAGCATGAGTGGTGCATTCAAAATGGGAAAGCAAGCCTTGTGCCATCAGGTGACCGTTTCCAGCGAAAACGCAGCCTACCTCCTTGTGATTTCTACCAAGTAAATATACACTCTAGCTACACACTGGCCCCTTCCTTAATAAAGTTGGTTTGGCACGGAGTTCTGCGTGTAGCCACGGCCTCCCCAAAGGAGCGCTCTAGGTACGCTATCGGGGCTTAGCCTCTTCTAAAACCCTGCAGTGTAGGAGGAAGAACTGTGCTTTGGTACCAGCAGGAACGCAAGCCGACTTTCTCCTGTAAGTATGGCATCTTAAGGTATGACTTTGTAGAAGGAATGCTAAGCAGTTTTGGTTTCTCAGTGCCGATCAGCTTAGGGCAATGAGGCAGATTGGCATGACATGTAGGAAATGAGAGAACAGATTTCCTGGAGCTAGTGGAGTGCGGAGGAAATCCAGCTCCTCCAAGGAAGAGTGCAGTGTGTTGCCCTACACTTAGCATCCAGAGAGTGACTGGGAAACTTTTCGGGGCCTGGATGTTTCCTGGCAGGCCAGGGGAGCCTGGCCGGTCCCGGTGTTCTTGCAGGGAATAGGGTGCCCACGCGAGGTCCTCGGTACCTGAAAAGCTTACTAACGTTAAAAGAAAGCAGACCTAAAATTAAGCCTCAAGTTCTCTGCTCCAAGCTTCCGCTTCGGCAGGCTATTCAAGGCTTTACCTTGAGGAAAGGACTCCCGTCAAGTTTCCTTTTAGCTCTAGAGCGTCTCAGGAGGAGCTCCCAGCCAGGCTATGAAAGCACCCTGTTGATTTAGAGAAAACTCTTTCCCTTCCCAGTACACTGCCTACAGTGACAGGGACCCGTGCAAAACACTGTTATTTAGGTAGCTTCAAGGCAGCAAGAATGGAGCATTCAATATGGAAAAGCAAGCCTTGTGCCATAAATTCCCCGTTTCCAGTGAACACGCAGCCTACCTCCTTGAGATTTTACCAAGTAAATATACACTCTAGCTCCACACTGGTCCCTTCCTTGAATAAAGTTGGTTTGGCAGGGAGTTCTGCGTCTAGCCAACGGCGTCCACCAAGGAGCGATCTAGGTTCGCTATCGGGGCTTAGCTTCTTCTAAAACCCTGCACTGGAAGAGCAAGAACTGGGCTTTGGTTACAGCAGGAATGCAAGCCGACTCTCTCCTGTAAATATGGGGTCTTAAGGTATGACACTCTAGAAGGAATGCGAAGCAGTTTTGGTTTCTCAGTGCCGCTCAGCCTAGGGCAATGAGGCAGATTTCCATGACATGTAGGATGTAAGAGAACAGATTTCCTGGAGCTGTTGGAGTGCGGAGGAAACCTAGGTCTCCCAAGGAAGAGTGCAGTGTGTTGCCCTACACTCAGCATACACAGAGTGACTGGGAAAGGTTTCCGGGCCTGGATGTTTCTTAGCAGGCCAGGGGAGCCTGCCTGAACTCGGTGTTCTAGCAGGGAAAAGGGTGCCCACGCGAGGTCCTGGTGCCCTGAAAAGCTTACTAACGTTAAAAGAAAGCAGACCTAAATTTAAGCCTCAAGGACTCTGCTCCAAGCTTCCGCTTCGGCAGGCTATTCAAGGCTTTACCTTGAGGAAGGGACTCCCGTCAAGTTTCCTTTTAGCTCTAGAGCGTCTCAGGAGGAGCTCCCACCCAGGCTATGAAAGCACCCTGTTGATGGAGAGAACACTCGTTCCCTTCCCAGAGCCCTGCCTACTGCGACTAGACACCCGTCCTAAAACTGTTATTTAGGTAGTGTTAAGGCAACATGAATGGAGCATTCAAAATGGGAAAGCAAGGCCTGTGCCATCAGGTCCCTGTTTCCAGCGAACACGCAGCCTACCTCCTTGTGCTTTCTACCAGGTAAATACACACTCTAGCTACACACTGGTCCCTTCCCTGAATAACGTTTTCTTGGCACGGAGTTCTCCGTGTAGCCAACTGCCTCTCCCAAGGAAGGCTCTAGGTACGCTATCGGGGCTTAGCTTCTTCTAAAACCCTGCAGTGTAAGACGTAGAAGTGTGCTTTGCTTCCAGCAGGAAAGCAAGCCGACTTTCTCCTGTAAGTATGGGGTGTTAAGGTATGACACTCTAGAAGGAATGCGAAGCAGTTTTGGTTTCTCAGTGCCGCTCAGCCTAGGGCAATGAGGCAAGATATGCATGACATGTGGGATGTAAGAGAACAGATTTCCTGGAGCCTTTGGAGTGCTGATTAAACCTAGGTCTCCCAAGGAAGAGTGCAGTGTGTTGCCCTACACTCAGCATACGCAGAGTGACTGGGAAAGGTTTCCGGGCCTGGATGTTTCTTAGCAGCCTAGTGGAGGCTGCCGGTACTAGGTGTTCTTGCAGGGAATAGGGAGCCCACGCGAGGTCCTCGGTGTCCTGAAAGCTTACTAACCTTAAAAGAAAACAAACCTAAAGCTAATGCTTCAAGGACTCTGCTCCAAGCTTCCGCTTTGGTAGGCTATTCAAGGCTTTATCTTGGGGAAAGGACTCACGTCACGTTTCCTTTTAGCTCTAGAGCGTCTCAGGAGGAGCTCCCACCCAGGCTATGAAAGCACCCTGTTGATCTAGAGAACACTCGTTCCCTTCCCAGAGCCCTGCCTACAGTGTCTAAAGGCCCGTCCTAAAACTGTAATTTAGGTAGCTTCAAGGCAGCATGAGTGGTGCATTCAAAATGGGAAAGCAAGCCTTGTGCCATCAGGTGACCGTTTCCAGCGAAAACGCAGCCTACCTCCTTGTGATTTCTACCAAGTAAATATACACTCTAGCTACACACTGGCCCCTTCCTTAATAAAGTTGGTTTGGCACGGAGTTCTGCGTGTAGCCACGGCCTCCCCAAAGGAGCGCTCTAGGTACGCTATCGGGGCTTAGCCTCTTCTAAAACCCTGCAGTGTAGGAGGAAGAACTGTGCTTTGGTACCAGCAGGAACGCAAGCCGACTTTCTCCTGTAAGTATGGCATCTTAAGGTATGACTTTGTAGAAGGAATGCTAAGCAGTTTTGGTTTCTCAGTGCCGATCAGCTTAGGGCAATGAGGCAGATTGGCATGACATGTAGGAAATGAGAGAACAGATTTCCTGGAGCTAGTGGAGTGCGGAGGAAATCCAGCTCCTCCAAGGAAGAGTGCAGTGTGTTGCCCTACACTTAGCATCCAGAGAGTGACTGGGAAACTTTTCGGGGCCTGGATGTTTCCTGGCAGGCCAGGGGAGCCTGGCCGGTCCCGGTGTTCTTGCAGGGAATAGGGTGCCCACGCGAGGTCCTCGGTACCTGAAAAGCTTACTAACGTTAAAAGAAAGCAGACCTAAAATTAAGCCTCAAGTTCTCTGCTCCAAGCTTCCGCTTCGGCAGGCTATTCAAGGCTTTACCTTGAGGAAAGGACTCCCGTCAAGTTTCCTTTTAGCTCTAGAGCGTCTCAGGAGGAGCTCCCAGCCAGGCTATGAAAGCACCCTGTTGATTTAGAGAAAACTCTTTCCCTTCCCAGTACACTGCCTACAGTGACAGGGACCCGTGCGAAACACTGTTATTTAGGTAGCTTCAAGGCAGCAAGAATGGAGCATTCAATATGGAAAAGCAAGCCTTGTGCCATAAATTCCCCGTTTCCAGTGAACACGCAGCCTACCTCCTTGAGATTTTACCAAGTAAATATACACTCTAGCTCCACACTGGTCCCTTCCTTGAATAAAGTTGGTTTGGCAGGGAGTTCTGCGTCTAGCCAACGGCGTCCACCAAGGAGCGATCTAGGTTCGCTATCGGGGCTTAGCTTCTTCTAAAACCCTGCACTGGAAGAGCAAGAACTGGGCTTTGGTTACAGCAGGAATGCAAGCCGACTCTCTCCTGTAAATATGGGGTCTTAAGGTATGACACTCTAGAAGGAATGCGAAGCAGTTTTGGTTTCTCAGTGCCGCTCAGCCTAGGGCAATGAGGCAGATTTCCATGACATGTAGGATGTAAGAGAACAGATTTCCTGGAGCTGTTGGAGTGCGGAGGAAACCTAGGTCTCCCAAGGAAGAGTGCAGTGTGTTGCCCTACACTCAGCATACACAGAGTGACTGGGAAAGGTTTCCGGGCCTGGATGTTTCTTAGCAGGCCAGGGGAGCCTGCCTGAACTCGGTGTTCTAGCAGGGAAAAGGGTGCCCACGCGAGGTCCTGGTGCCCTGAAAAGCTTACTAACGTTAAAAGAAAGCAGACCTAAATTTAAGCCTCAAGGACTCTGCTCCAAGCTTCCGCTTCGGCAGGCTATTCAAGGCTTTACCTTGAGGAAGGGACTCCCGTCAAGTTTCCTTTTAGCTCTAGAGCGTCTCAGGAGGAGCTCCCACCCAGGCTATGAAAGCACCCTGTTGATGGAGAGAACACTCGTTCCCTTCCCAGAGCCCTGCCTACTGCGACTAGACACCCGTCCTAAAACTGTTATTTAGGTAGTGTTAAGGCAACATGAATGGAGCATTCAAAATGGGAAAGCAAGGCCTGTGCCATCAGGTCCCTGTTTCCAGCGAACACGCAGCCTACCTCCTTGTGCTTTCTACCAGGTAAATACACACTCTAGCTACACACTGGTCCCTTCCCTGAATAACGTTTTCTTGGCATGGAGTTCTCCGTGTAGCCAACTGCCTATCCCAAGGAAGGCTCTAGGTACGCTATCGGGGCTTAGCTTCTTCTAAAACCCTGCAGTGTAAGACGTAGAAGTGTGCTTTGCTTCCAGCAGGAAAGCAAGCCGACTTTCTCCTGTAAGTATGGGGTGTTAAGGTATGACACTCTAGAAGGAATGCGAAGCAGTTTTGGTTTCTCAGTGCCGCTCAGCCTAGGGCAATGAGGCAAGATATGCATGACATGTGGGATGTAAGAGAACAGATTTCCTGGAGCCTTTGGAGTGCTGATTAAACCTAGGTCTCCCAAGGAAGAGTGCAGTGTGTTGCCCTACACTCAGCATACGCAGAGTGACTGGGAAAGGTTTCCGGGCCTGGATGTTTCTTAGCAGCCTAGTGGAGGCTGCCGGTACTAGGTGTTCTTGCAGGGAATAGGGAGCCCACGCGAGGTCCTCGGTGTCCTGAAAGCTTACTAACCTTAAAAGAAAACAAACCTAAAGCTAATGCTTCAAGGACTCTGCTCCAAGCTTCCGCTTTGGTAGGCTATTCAAGGCTTTATCTTGGGGAAAGGACTCACGTCACGTTTCCTTTTAGCTCTAGAGCGTCTCAGGAGGAGCTCCCACCCAGGCTATGAAAGCACCCTGTTGATCTAGAGAACACTCGTTCCCTTCCCAGAGCCCTGCCTACAGTGTCTAAAGGCCCGTCCTAAAACTGTAATTTAGGTAGCTTCAAGGCAGCATGAGTGGTGCATTCAAAATGGGAAAGCAAGCCTTGTGCCATCAGGTGACCGTTTCCAGCGAAAACGCAGCCTACCTCCTTGTGATTTCTACCAAGTAAATATACACTCTAGCTACACACTGGCCCCTTCCTTAATAAAGTTGGTTTGGCACGGAGTTCTGCGTGTAGCCACGGCCTCCCCAAAGGAGCGCTCTAGGTACGCTATCGGGGCTTAGACTCTTCTAAAACCCTGCAGTGTAGGAGGAAGAACTGTGCTTTGGTACCAGCAGGAACGCAAGCCGACTTTCTCCTGTAAGTATGGCATCTTAAGGTATGACTTTGTAGAAGGAATGCTAAGGAGTTTTGGTTTCTCAGTGCCGATCAGCTTAGGGCAATGAGGCAGATTGGCATGACCTGTAGGAAATGAGAGAACAGATTTCCTGGAGCTGGTGGAGTGCGGAGGAAATCCAGCTCCTCCAAGGAAGAGTGCAGTGTGTTGCCCTACACTTAGCATCCAGAGAGTGACTGGGAAACTTTTCGGGGCCTGGATGTTTCCTGGCAGGCCAGGGGAGCCTGGCCGGTCCCGGTGTTCTTGCAGGGAATAGGGTGCCCACGCGAGGTCCTCGGTACCTGAAAAGCTTACTAACGTTAAAAGAAAGCAGACCTAAAATTAAGCCTCAAGTTCTCTGCTCCAAGCTTCCGCTTCGGCAGGCTATTCAAGGCTTTACCTTGAGGAAAGGACTCCCGTCAAGTTTCCTTTTAGCTCTAGAGCGTCTCAGGAGGAGCTCCCAGCCAGGCTATGAAAGCACCCTGTTGATTTAGAGAAAACTCTTTCCCTTCCCAGTACACTGCCTACAGTGACAGGGACCCGTGCAAAACACTGTTATTTAGGTAGCTTCAAGGCAGCAAGAATGGAGCATTCAATATGGAAAAGCAAGCCTTGTGCCATAAATTCCCCGTTTCCAGTGAACACGCAGCCTACCTCCTTGAGATTTTACCAAGTAAATATACACTCTAGCTCCACACTGGTCCCTTCCTTGAATAAAGTTGGTTTGGCAGGGAGTTCTGCGTCTAGCCAACGGCGTCCACCAAGGAGCGATCTAGGTTCGCTATCGGGGCTTAGCTTCTTCTAAAACCCTGCACTGGAAGAGCAAGAACTGGGCTTTGGTTACAGCAGGAATGCAAGCCGACTCTCTCCTGTAAATATGGGGTCTTAAGGTATGACACTCTAGAAGGAATGCGAAGCAGTTTTGGTTTCTCAGTGCCGCTCAGCCTAGGGCAATGAGGCAGATTTCCATGACATGTAGGATGTAAGAGAACAGATTTCCTGGAGCTGTTGGAGTGCGGAGGAAACCTAGGTCTCCCAAGGAAGAGTGCAGTGTGTTGCCCTACACTCAGCATACACAGAGTGACTGGGAAAGGTTTCCGGGCCTGGATGTTTCTTAGCAGGCCAGGGGAGCCTGCCTGAACTCGGTGTTCTAGCAGGGAAAAGGGTGCCCACGCGAGGTCCTGGTGCCCTGAAAAGCTTACTAACGTTAAAAGAAAGCAGACCTAAATTTAAGCCTCAAGGACTCTGCTCCAAGCTTCCGCTTCGGCAGGCTATTCAAGGCTTTACCTTGAGGAAGGGACTCCCGTCAAGTTTCCTTTTAGCTCTAGAGCGTCTCAGGAGGAGCTCCCACCCAGGCTATGAAAGCACCCTGTTGATGGAGAGAACACTCGTTCCCTTCCCAGAGCCCTGCCTACTGCGACTAGACACCCGTCCTAAAACTGTTATTTAGGTAGTGTTAAGGCAACATGAATGGAGCATTCAAAATGGGAAAGCAAGGCCTGTGCCATCAGGTCCCTGTTTCCAGCGAACACGCAGCCTACCTCCTTGTGCTTTCTACCAGGTAAATACACACTCTAGCTACACACTGGTCCCTTCCCTGAATAACGTTTTCTTGGCATGGAGTTCTCCGTGTAGCCAACTGCCTATCCCAAGGAAGGCTCTAGGTACGCTATCGGGGCTTAGCTTCTTCTAAAACCCTGCAGTGTAAGACGTAGAACTGTGCTTTGCTTCCAGCAGGAAAGCAAGCCGACTTTCTCCTGTAAGTATGGGGTGTTAAGGTATGACACTCTAGAAGGAATGCGAAGCAGTTTTGGTTTCTCAGTGCCGCTCAGCCTAGGGCAATGAGGCAAGATATGCATGACATGTGGGATGTAAGAGAACAGATTTCCTGGAGCCTTTGGAGTGCTGATTAAACCTAGGTCTCCCAAGGAAGAGTGCAGTGTGTTGCCCTACACTCAGCATACGCAGAGTGACTGGGAAAGGTTTCTGGGCCTGGATGTTTCTTAGCAGCCTAGTGGAGGCTGCCGGTACTAGGTATTCTTGCAGGGAATAGGGAGCCCACGCGAGGTCCTCGGTGTCCTGAAAGCTTACTAACCTTAAAAGAAAACAAACCTAAAGCTAATGCTTCAAGGACTCTGCTCCAAGCTTCCGCTTTGGTAGGCTATTCAAGGCTTTATCTTGGGGAAAGGACTCACGTCACGTTTCCTTTTAGCTCTAGAGCGTCTCAGGAGGAGCTCCCACCCAGGCTATGAAAGCACCCTGTTGATCTAGAGAACACTCGTTCCCTTCCCAGAGCCCTGCCTACAGTGTCTAAAGGCCCGTCCTAAAACTGTAATTTAGGTAGCTTCAAGGCAGCATGAGTGGTGCATTCAAAATGGGAAAGCAAGCCTTGTGCCATCAGGTGACCGTTTCCAGCGAAAACGCAGCCTACCTCCTTGTGATTTCTACCAAGTAAATATACACTCTAGCTACACACTGGCCCCTTCCTTAATAAAGTTGGTTTGGCACGGAGTTCTGCGTGTAGCCACGGCCTCCCCAAAGGAGCGCTCTAGGTACGCTATCGGGGCTTAGCCTCTTCTAAAACCCTGCAGTGTAGGAGGAAGAACTGTGCTTTGGTACCAGCAGGAACGCAAGCCGACTTTCTCCTGTAAGTATGGCATCTTAAGGTATGACTTTGTAGAAGGAATGCTAAGCAGTTTTGGTTTCTCAGTGCCGATCAGCTTAGGGCAATGAGGCAGATTGGCATGACATGTAGGAAATGAGAGAACAGATTTCCTGGAGCTAGTGGAGTGCGGAGGAAATCCAGCTCCTCCAAGGAAGAGTGCAGTGTGTTGCCCTACACTTAGCATCCAGAGAGTGACTGGGAAACTTTTCGGGGCCTGGATGTTTCCTGGCAGGCCAGGGGAGCCTGGCCGGTCCCGGTGTTCTTGCAGGGAATAGTGTGCCCACGCGAGGTCCTCGGTACCTGAAAAGCTTACTAACGTTAAAAGAAAGCAGACCTAAAATTAAGCCTCAAGTTCTCTGCTCCAAGCTTCCGCTTCGGCAGGCTATTCAAGGCTTTACCTTGAGGAAAGGACTCCCGTCAAGTTTCCTTTTAGCTCTAGAGCGTCTCAGGAGGAGCTCCCAGCCAGGCTATGAAAGCACCCTGTTGATTTAGAGAAAACTCTTTCCCTTCCCAGTACACTGCCTACAGTGACAGGGACCCGTGCGAAACACTGTTATTTAGGTAGCTTCAAGGCAGCAAGAATGGAGCATTCAATATGGAAAAGCAAGCCTTGTGCCATAAATTCCCCGTTTCCAGTGAACACGCAGCCTACCTCCTTGAGATTTTACCAAGTAAATATACACTCTAGCTCCACACTGGTCCCTTCCTTGAATAAAGTTGGTTTGGCAGGGAGTTCTGCGTCTAGCCAACGGCGTCCACCAAGGAGCGATCTAGGTTCGCTATCGGGGCTTAGCTTCTTCTAAAACCCTGCACTGGAAGAGCAAGAACTGGGCTTTGGTTACAGCAGGAATGCAAGCCGACTCTCTCCTGTAAATATGGGGTCTTAAGGTATGACACTCTAGAAGGAATGCGAAGCAGTTTTGGTTTCTCAGTGCCGCTCAGCCTAGGGCAATGAGGCAGATTTCCATGACATGTAGGATGTAAGAGAACAGATTTCCTGGAGCTGTTGGAGTGCGGAGGAAACCTAGGTCTCCCAAGGAAGAGTGCAGTGTGTTGCCCTACACTCAGCATACACAGAGTGACTGGGAAAGGTTTCCGGGCCTGGATGTTTCTTAGTAGGCCAGGGGAGCCTGCCTGAACTCGGTGTTCTAGCAGGGAAAAGGGTGCCCACGCGAGGTCCTGGTGCCCTGAAAAGCTTACTAACGTTAAAAGAAAGCAGACCTAAATTTAAGCCTCAAGGACTCTGCTCCAAGCTTCCGCTTCGGCAGGCTATTCAAGGCTTTACCTTGAGGAAGGGACTCCCGTCAAGTTTCCTTTTAGCTCTAGAGCGTCTCAGGAGGAGCTCCCACCCAGGCTATGAAAGCACCCTGTTGATGGAGAGAACACTCGTTCCCTTCCCAGAGCCCTGCCTACTGCGACTAGACACCCGTCCTAAAACTGTTATTTAGGTAGTGTTAAGGCAACATGAATGGAGCATTCAAAATGGGAAAGCAAGGCCTGTGCCATCAGGTCCCTGTTTCCAGCGAACACGCAGCCTACCTCCTTGTGCTTTCTACCAGGTAAATACACACTCTAGCTACACACTGGTCCCTTCCCTGAATAACGTTTTCTTGGCATGGAGTTCTCCGTGTAGCCAACTGCCTATCCCAAGGAAGGCTCTAGGTACGCTATCGGGGCTTAGCTTCTTCTAAAACCCTGCAGTGTAAGACGTAGAACTGTGCTTTGCTTCCAGCAGGAAAGCAAGCCGACTTTCTCCTGTAAGTATGGGGTGTTAAGGTATGACACTCTAGAAGGAATGCGAAGCAGTTTTGGTTTCTCAGTGCCGCTCAGCCTAGGGCAATGAGGCAAGATATGCATGACATGTGGGATGTAAGAGAACAGATTTCCTGGAGCCTTTGGAGTGCTGATTAAACCTAGGTCTCCCAAGGAAGAGTGCAGTGTGTTGCCCTACACTCAGCATACGCAGAGTGACTGGGAAAGGTTTCCGGGCCTGGATGTTTCTTAGCAGCCTAGTGGAGGCTGCCGGTACTAGGTGTTCTTGCAGGGAATAGGGAGCCCACGCGAGGTCCTCGGTGTCCTGAAAGCTTACTAACCTTAAAAGAAAACAAACCTAAAGCTAATGCTTCAAGGACTCTGCTCCAAGCTTCCGCTTTGGTAGGCTATTCAAGGCTTTATCTTGGGGAAAGGACTCACGTCACGTTTCCTTTTAGCTCTAGAGCGTCTCAGGAGGAGCTCCCACCCAGGCTATGAAAGCACCCTGTTGATCTAGAGAACACTCGTTCCCTTCCCAGAGCCCTGCCTACAGTGTCTAAAGGCCCGTCCTAAAACTGTAATTTAGGTAGCTTCAAGGCAGCATGAGTGGTGCATTCAAAATGGGAAAGCAAGCCTTGTGCCATCAGGTGACCGTTTCCAGCGAAAACGCAGCCTACCTCCTTGTGATTTCTACCAAGTAAATATACACTCTAGCTACACACTGGCCCCTTCCTTAATAAAGTTGGTTTGGCACGGAGTTCTGCGTGTAGCCACGGCCTCCCCAAAGGAGCGCTCTAGGTACGCTATCGGGGCTTAGACTCTTCTAAAACCCTGCAGTGTAGGAGGAAGAACTGTGCTTTGGTACCAGCAGGAACGCAAGCCGACTTTCTCCTGTAAGTATGGCATCTTAAGGTATGACTTTGTAGAAGGAATGCTAAGGAGTTTTGGTTTCTCAGTGCCGATCAGCTTAGGGCAATGAGGCAGATTGGCATGACCTGTAGGAAATGAGAGAACAGATTTCCTGGAGCTGGTGGAGTGCGGAGGAAATCCATCTCCTCCAAGGAAGAGTGCAGTGTGTTGCCCTACACTTAGCATCCAGAGAGTGACTGGGAAACTTTTCGGGGCCTGGATGTTTCCTGGCAGGCCAGGGGAGCCTGGCCGGTCCCGGTGTTCTTGCAGGGAATAGGGTGCCCACGCGAGGTCCTCGGTACCTGAAAAGCTTACTAACGTTAAAAGAAAGCAGACCTAAAATTAAGCCTCAAGTTCTCTGCTCCAAGCTTCCGCTTCGGCAGGCTATTCAAGGCTTTACCTTGAGGAAAGGACTCCCGTCAAGTTTCCTTTTAGCTCTAGAGCGTCTCAGGAGGAGCTCCCAGCCAGGCTATGAAAGCACCCTGTTGATTTAGAGAAAACTCTTTCCCTTCCCAGTACACTGCCTACAGTGACAGGGACCCGTGCAAAACACTGTTATTTAGGTAGCTTCAAGGCAGCAAGAATGGAGCATTCAATATGGAAAAGCAAGCCTTGTGCCATAAATTCCCCGTTTCCAGTGAACACGCAGCCTACCTCCTTGAGATTTTACCAAGTAAATATACACTCTAGCTCCACACTGGTCCCTTCCTTGAATAAAGTTGGTTTGGCAGGGAGTTCTGCGTCTAGCCAACGGCGTCCACCAAGGAGCGATCTAGGTTCGCTATCGGGGCTTAGCTTCTTCTAAAACCCTGCACTGGAAGAGCAAGAACTGGGCTTTGGTTACAGCAGGAATGCAAGCCGACTCTCTCCTGTAAATATGGGGTCTTAAGGTATGACACTCTAGAAGGAATGCGAAGCAGTTTTGGTTTCTCAGTGCCGCTCAGCCTAGGGCAATGAGGCAGATTTCCATGACATGTAGGATGTAAGAGAACAGATTTCCTGGAGCTGTTGGAGTGCGGAGGAAACCTAGGTCTCCCAAGGAAGAGTGCAGTGTGTTGCCCTACACTCAGCATACACAGAGTGACTGGGAAAGGTTTCCGGGCCTGGATGTTTCTTAGCAGGCCAGGGGAGCCTGCCTGAACTCGGTGTTCTAGCAGGGAAAAGGGTGCCCACGCGAGGTCCTGGTGCCCTGAAAAGCTTACTAACGTTAAAAGAAAGCAGACCTAAATTTAAGCCTCAAGGACTCTGCTCCAAGCTTCCGCTTCGGCAGGCTATTCAAGGCTTTACCTTGAGGAAGGGACTCCCGTCAAGTTTCCTTTTAGCTCTAGAGCGTCTCAGGAGGAGCTCCCACCCAGGCTATGAAAGCACCCTGTTGATGGAGAGAACACTCGTTCCCTTCCCAGAGCCCTGCCTACTGCGACTAGACACCCGTCCTAAAACTGTTATTTAGGTAGTGTTAAGGCAACATGAATGGAGCATTCAAAATGGGAAAGCAAGGCCTGTGCCATCAGGTCCCTGTTTCCAGCGAACACGCAGCCTACCTCCTTGTGCTTTCTACCAGGTAAATACACACTCTAGCTACACACTGGTCCCTTCCCTGAATAACGTTTTCTTGGCATGGAGTTCTCCGTGTAGCCAACTGCCTATCCCAAGGAAGGCTCTAGGTACGCTATCGGGGCTTAGCTTCTTCTAAAACCCTGCAGTGTAAGACGTAGAACTGTGCTTTGCTTCCAGCAGGAAAGCAAGCCGACTTTCTCCTGTAAGTATGGGGTGTTAAGGTATGACACTCTAGAAGGAATGCGAAGCAGTTTTGGTTTCTCAGTGCCGCTCAGCCTAGGGCAATGAGGCAAGATATGCATGACATGTGGGATGTAAGAGAACAGATTTCCTGGAGCCTTTGCAGTGCTGATTAAACCTAGGTCTCCCAAGGAAGAGTGCAGTGTGTTGCCCTACACACAGCATACGCAGAGTGACTGGGAAAGGTTTCCGGGCCTGGATGATTCTTAGCAGCCTAGTGGAGCCTGCCGGTACTAGGTGTTCTTGCAGGGAATAGGGAGCCCACGCGAGTTCCTCGGTGTCCTGAAAGCTTACTAACCTTAAAAGAAAACAAACCTAAAGCTAATGCTTCAAGGACTCTGCTCCAAGCTTCCGCTTTGGTAGGCTATTCAAGGCTTTATCTTGGGGAAAGGACTCACGTCACGTTTCCTTTTAGCTCTAGAGCGTCTCAGGAGGAGCTCCCACCCAGGTTATGAAAGCACCCTGTTGATCTAGAGAACACTCGTTCCCTTCCCAGAGCCCTGCCTACAGTGTCTAAATGCCTGTCCTAAAACTGTAATTTAGGTAGCTTCAAGGCAGCATGAGTGGTGCATTCAAAATGGGAAAGCAAGCCTTGTGCCATCAGGTGACCGTTTCCAGCGAAAACGCAGCCTACCTCCTTGTGATTTCTACCAAGTAAATATACACTCTAGCTACACACTGGCCCCTTCCTTAATAAAGTTGGTTTGGCACGGAGTTCTGCGTGTAGCCACGGCCTCCCCAAAGGAGCGCTCTAGGTACGCTATCGGGGCTTAGCCTCTTCTAAAACCCTGCAGTGTAGGAGGAAGAACTGTGCTTTGGTACCAGCAGGAACGCAAGCCGACTTTCTCCTGTAAGTATGGCATCTTAAGGTATGACTTTGTAGAAGGAATGCTAAGGAGTTTTGGTTTCTCAGTGCCGATCAGCTTAGGGCAATGAGGCAGATTGGCATGACCTGTAGGAAATGAGAGAACAGATTTCCTGGAGCTGGTGGAGTGCGGAGGAAATCCAGCTCCTCCAAGGAAGAGTGCAGTGTGTTGCCCTACACTTAGCATCCAGAGAGTGACTGGGAAACTTTTCCGGGCCTGGATGTTTCCTGGCAGGCCAGGGGAGACTGGCCGGTCCCGGTGTTCTTGCAGGGAATAGGGTGCCCACGCGAGGTCCTCGGTACCTGAAAAGCTTACTAACGTTAAAAGAAAGCAGACCTAAAATTAAGCCTCAAGTTCTCTGCTCCAAGCTTCCGCTTCGGCAGGCTATTCAAGGCTTTACCTTGAGGAAAGGACTCCCGTCAAGTTTCCTTTTAGCTCTAGAGCGTCTCAGGAGGAGCTCCCAGCCAGGCTATGAAAGCACCCTGTTGATTTAGAGAAAACTCTTTCCCTTCCCAGTACACTGCCTACAGTGACAGGGACCCGTGCAAAACACTGTTATTTAGGTAGCTTCAAGGCAGCAAGAATGGAGCATTCAATATGGAAAAGCAAGCCTTGTGCCATAAATTCCCCGTTTCCAGTGAACACGCAGCCTACCTCCTTGAGATTTTACCAAGTAAATATACACTCTAGCTCCACACTGGTCCCTTCCTTGAATAAAGTTGGTTTGGCAGGGAGTTCTGCGTCTAGCCAGCGGCGTCCACCAAGGAGCGATCTAGGTTCGCTATCGGGGCTTAGCTTCTTCTAAAACCCTGCACTGGAAGAGCAAGAACTGGGCTTTGGTTACAGCAGGAATGCAAGCCGACTCTCTCCTGTAAATATGGGGTCTTAAGGTATGACACTCTAGAAGGAATGCGAAGCAGTTTTGGTTTCTCAGTGCCGCTCAGCCTAGGGCAATGAGGCAGATTTCCATGACATGTAGGATGTAAGAGAACAGATTTCCTGGAGCTGTTGGAGTGCGGAGGAAACCTAGGTCTCCCAAGGAAGAGTGCAGTGTGTTGCCCTACACTCAGCATACACAGAGTGACTGGGAAAGGTTTCCGGGCCTGGATGTTTCTTAGCAGGCCAGGGGAGCCTGCCTGAACTCGGTGTTCTAGCAGGGAAAAGGGTGCCCACGCGAGGTCCTGGTGCCCTGAAAAGCTTACTAACGTTAAAAGAAAGCAGACCTAAATTTAAGCCTCAAGGACTCTGCTCCAAGCTTCCGCTTCGGCAGGCTATTCAAGGCTTTACCTTGAGGAAGGGACTCCCGTCAAGTTTCCTTTTAGCTCTAGAGCGTCTCAGGAGGAGCTCCCACCCAGGCTATGAAAGCACCCTGTTGATGGAGAGAACACTCGTTCCCTTCCCAGAGCCCTGCCTACTGCGACTAGACACCCGTCCTAAAACTGTTATTTAGGTAGTGTTAAGGCAACATGAATGGAGCATTCAAAATGGGAAAGCAAGGCCTGTGCCATCAGGTCCCTGTTTCCAGCGAACACGCAGCCTACCTCCTTGTGCTTTCTACCAGGTAAATACACACTCTAGCTACATACTGGTCCCTTCCCTGAATAACGTTTTCTTGGCACGGAGTTCTCCGTGTAGCCAACTGCCTCTCCCAAGGAAGGCTCTAGGTACGCTATCGGGGCTTAGCTTCTTCTAAAACCCTGCAGTGTAAGACGTAGAAGTGTGCTTTGCTTCCAGCAGGAAAGCAAGCCGACTTTCTCCTGTAAGTATGGGGTGTTAAGGTATGACACTCTAGAAGGAATGCGAAGCAGTTTTGGTTTCTCAGTGCCGCTCAGCCTAGGGCAATGAGGCAAGATATGCATGACATGTGGGATGTAAGAGAACAGATTTCCTGGAGCCTTTGGAGTGCTGATTAAACCTAGGTCTCCCAAGGAAGAGTGCAGTGTGTTGCCCTACACTCAGCATACGCAGAGTGACTGGGAAAGGTTTCCGGGCCTGGATGTTTCTTAGCAGCCTAGTGGAGGCTGCCGGTACTAGGTGTTCTTGCAGGGAATAGGGAGCCCACGCGAGGTCCTCGGTGTCCTGAAAGCTTACTAACCTTAAAAGAAAACAAACCTAAAGCTAATGCTTCAAGGACTCTGCTCCAAGCTTCCGCTTTGGTAGGCTATTCAAGGCTTTATCTTGGGGAAAGGACTCACGTCACGTTTCCTTTTAGCTCTAGAGCGTCTCAGGAGGAGCTCCCACCCAGGCTATGAAAGCACCCTGTTGATCTAGAGAACACTCGTTCCCTTCCCAGAGCCCTGCCTACAGTGTCTAAAGGCCCGTCCTAAAACTGTAATTTAGGTAGCTTCAAGGCAGCATGAGTGGTGCATTCAAAATGGGAAAGCAAGCCTTGTGCCATCAGGTGACCGTTTCCAGCGAAAACGCAGCCTACCTCCTTGTGATTTCTACCAAGTAAATATACACTCTAGCTACACACTGGCCCCTTCCTTAATAAAGTTGGTTTGGCACGGAGTTCTGCGTGTAGCCACGGCCTCCCCAAAGGAGCGCTCTAGGTACGCTATCGGGGCTTAGCCTCTTCTAAAACCCTGCAGTGTAGGAGGAAGAACTGTGCTTTGGTACCAGCAGGAACGCAAGCCGACTTTCTCCTGTAAGTATGGCATCTTAAGGTATGACTTTGTAGAAGGAATGCTAAGCAGTTTTGGTTTCTCAGTGCCGATCAGCTTAGGGCAATGAGGCAGATTGGCATGACATGTAGGAAATGAGAGAACAGATTTCCTGGAGCTAGTGGAGTGCGGAGGAAATCCAGCTCCTCCAAGGAAGAGTGCAGTGTGTTGCCCTACACTTAGCATCCAGAGAGTGACTGGGAAACTTTTCGGGGCCTGGATGTTTCCTGGCAGGCCAGGGGAGCCTGGCCGGTCCCGGTGTTCTTGCAGGGAATAGGGTGCCCACGCGAGGTCCTCGGTACCTGAAAAGCTTACTAACGTTAAAAGAAAGCAGACCTAAAATTAAGCCTCAAGTTCTCTGCTCCAAGCTTCCGCTTCGGCAGGCTATTCAAGGCTTTACCTTGAGGAAAGGACTCCCGTCAAGTTTCCTTTTAGCTCTAGAGCGTCTCAGGAGGAGCTCCCAGCCAGGCTATGAAAGCACCCTGTTGATTTAGAGAAAACTCTTTCCCTTCCCAGTACACTGCCTACAGTGACAGGGACCCGTGCGAAACACTGTTATTTAGGTAGCTTCAAGGCAGCAAGAATGGAGCATTCAATATGGAAAAGCAAGCCTTGTGCCATAAATTCCCCGTTTCCAGTGAACACGCAGCCTACCTCCTTGAGATTTTACCAAGTAAATATACACTCTAGCTCCACACTGGTCCCTTCCTTGAATAAAGTTGGTTTGGCAGGGAGTTCTGCGTCTAGCCAACGGCGTCCACCAAGGAGCGATCTAGGTTCGCTATCGGGGCTTAGCTTCTTCTAAAACCCTGCACTGGAAGAGCAAGAACTGGGCTTTGGTTACAGCAGGAATGCAAGCCGACTCTCTCCTGTAAATATGGGGTCTTAAGGTATGACACTCTAGAAGGAATGCGAAGCAGTTTTGGTTTCTCAGTGCCGCTCAGCCTAGGGCAATGAGGCAGATTTCCATGACATGTAGGATGTAAGAGAACAGATTTCCTGGAGCTGTTGGAGTGCGGAGGAAACCTAGGTCTCCCAAGGAAGAGTGCAGTGTGTTGCCCTACACTCAGCATACACAGAGTGACTGGGAAAGGTTTCCGGGCCTGGATGTTTCTTAGCAGGCCAGGGGAGCCTGCCTGAACTCGGTGTTCTAGCAGGGAAAAGGGTGCCCACGCGAGGTCCTGGTGCCCTGAAAAGCTTACTAACGTTAAAAGAAAGCAGACCTAAATTTAAGCCTCAAGGACTCTGCTCCAAGCTTCCGCTTCGGCAGGCTATTCAAGGCTTTACCTTGAGGAAGGGACTCCCGTCAAGTTTCCTTTTAGCTCTAGAGCGTCTCAGGAGGAGCTCCCACCCAGGCTATGAAAGCACCCTGTTGATGGAGAGAACACTCGTTCCCTTCCCAGAGCCCTGCCTACTGCGACTAGACACCCGTCCTAAAACTGTTATTTAGGTAGTGTTAAGGCAACATGAATGGAGCATTCAAAATGGGAAAGCAAGGCCTGTGCCATCAGGTCCCTGTTTCCAGCGAACACGCAGCCTACCTCCTTGTGCTTTCTACCAGGTAAATACACACTCTAGCTACATACTGGTCCCTTCCCTGAATAACGTTTTCTTGGCACGGAGTTCTCCGTGTAGCCAACTGCCTCTCCCAAGGAAGGCTCTAGGTACGCTATCGGGGCTTAGCTTCTTCTAAAACCCTGCAGTGTAAGACGTAGAAGTGTGCTTTGCTTCCAGCAGGAAAGCAAGCCGACTTTCTCCTGTAAGTATGGGGTGTTAAGGTATGACACTCTAGAAGGAATGCGAAGCAGTTTTGGTTTCTCAGTGCCGCTCAGCCTAGGGCAATGAGGCAAGATATGCATGACATGTGGGATGTAAGAGAACAGATTTCCTGGAGCCTTTGGAGTGCTGATTAAACCTAGGTCTCCCAAGGAAGAGTGCAGTGTGTTGCCCTACACTCAGCATACGCAGAGTGACTGGGAAAGGTTTCCGGGCCTGGATGTTTCTTAGCAGCCTAGTGGAGGCTGCCGGTACTAGGTGTTCTTGCAGGGAATAGGGAGCCCACGCGAGGTCCTCGGTGTCCTGAAAGCTTACTAACCTTAAAAGAAAACAAACCTAAAGCTAATGCTTCAAGGACTCTGCTCCAAGCTTCCGCTTTGGTAGGCTATTCAAGGCTTTATCTTGGGGAAAGGACTCACGTCACGTTTCCTTTTAGCTCTAGAGCGTCTCAGGAGGAGCTCCCACCCAGGCTATGAAAGCACCCTGTTGATCTAGAGAACACTCGTTCCCTTCCCAGAGCCCTGCCTACAGTGTCTAAAGGCCCGTCCTAAAACTGTAATTTAGGTAGCTTCAAGGCAGCATGAGTGGTGCATTCAAAATGGGAAAGCAAGCCTTGTGCCATCAGGTGACCGTTTCCAGCGAAAACGCAGCCTACCTCCTTGTGATTTCTACCAAGTAAATATACACTCTAGCTACACACTGGCCCCTTCCTTAATAAAGTTGGTTTGGCACGGAGTTCTGCGTGTAGCCACGGCCTCCCCAAAGGAGCGCTCTAGGTACGCTATCGGGGCTTAGCCTCTTCTAAAACCCTGCAGTGTAGGAGGAAGAACTGTGCTTTGGTACCAGCAGGAACGCAAGCCGACTTTCTCCTGTAAGTATGGCATCTTAAGGTATGACTTTGTAGAAGGAATGCTAAGCAGTTTTGGTTTCTCAGTGCCGATCAGCTTAGGGCAATGAGGCAGATTGGCATGACCTGTAGGAAATGAGAGAACAGATTTCCTGGAGCTGGTGGAGTGCGGAGGAAATCCATCTCCTCCAAGGAAGAGTGCAGTGTGTTGCCCTACACTTAGCATCCAGAGAGTGACTGGGAAACTTTTCCGGGCCTGGATGTTTCCTGGCAGGCCAGGGGAGCCTGGCCGGTCCCGGTGTTCTTGCAGGGAATAGGGTGCCCACGCGAGGTCCTCGGTACCTGAAAAGCTTACTAACGTTAAAAGAAAGCAGACCTAAAATTAAGCCTCAAGTTCTCTGCTCCAAGCTTCCGCTTCGGCAGGCTATTCAAGGCTTTACCTTGAGGAAAGGACTCCCGTCAAGTTTCCTTTTAGCTCTAGAGCGTCTCAGGAGGAGCTCCCAGCCAGGCTATGAAAGCACCCTGTTGATTTAGAGAAAACTCTTTCCCTTCCCAGTACACTGCCTACAGTGACAGGGACCCGTGCGAAACACTGTTATTTAGGTAGCTTCAAGGCAGCAAGAATGGAGCATTCAATATGGAAAAGCAAGCCTTGTGCCATAAATTCCCCGTTTCCAGTGAACACGCAGCCTACCTCCTTGAGATTTTACCAAGTAAATATACACTCTAGCTCCACACTGGTCCCTTCCTTGAATAAAGTTGGTTTGGCAGGGAGTTCTGCGTCTAGCCAACGGCGTCCACCAAGGAGCGATCTAGGTTCGCTATCGGGGCTTAGCTTCTTCTAAAACCCTGCACTGGAAGAGCAAGAACTGGGCTTTGGTTACAGCAGGAATGCAAGCCGACTCTCTCCTGTAAATATGGGGTCTTAAGGTATGACACTCTAGAAGGAATGCGAAGCAGTTTTGGTTTCTCAGTGCCGCTCAGCCTAGGGCAATGAGGCAGATTTCCATGACATGTAGGATGTAAGAGAACAGATTTCCTGGAGCTGTTGGAGTGCGGAGGAAACCTAGGTCTCCCAAGGAAGAGTGCAGTGTGTTGCCCTACACTCAGCATACACAGAGTGACTGGGAAAGGTTTCCGGGCCTGGATGTTTCTTAGCAGGCCAGGGGAGCCTGCCTGAACTCGGTGTTCTAGCAGGGAAAAGGGTGCCCACGCGAGGTCCTGGTGCCCTGAAAAGCTTACTAACGTTAAAAGAAAGCAGACCTAAATTTAAGCCTCAAGGACTCTGCTCCAAGCTTCCGCTTCGGCAGGCTATTCAAGGCTTTACCTTGAGGAAGGGACTCCCGTCAAGTTTCCTTTTAGCTCTAGAGCGTCTCAGGAGGAGCTCCCACCCAGGCTATGAAAGCACCCTGTTGATGGAGAGAACACTCGTTCCCTTCCCAGAGCCCTGCCTACTGCGACTAGACACCCGTCCTAAAACTGTTATTTAGGTAGTGTTAAGGCAACATGAATGGAGCATTCAAAATGGGAAAGCAAGGCCTGTGCCATCAGGTCCCTGTTTCCAGCGAACACGCAGCCTACCTCCTTGTGCTTTCTACCAGGTAAATACACACTCTAGCTACACACTGGTCCCTTCCCTGAATAACGTTTTCTTGGCACGGAGTTCTCCGTGTAGCCAACTGCCTCTCCCAAGGAAGGCTCTAGGTACGCTATCGGGGCTTAGCTTCTTCTAAAACCCTGCAGTGTAAGACGTAGAACTGTGCTTTGCTTCCAGCAGGAAAGCAAGCCGACTTTCTCCTGTAAGTATGGGGTGTTAAGGTATGACACTCTAGAAGGAATGCGAAGCAGTTTTGGTTTCTCAGTGCCGCTCAGCCTAGGGCAATGAGGCAAGATATGCATGACATGTGGGATGTAAGAGAACAGATTTCCTGGAGCCTTTGGAGTGCTGATTAAACCTAGGTCTCCCAAGGAAGAGTGCAGTGTGTTGCCCTACACTCAGCATACGCAGAGTGACTGGGAAAGGTTTCCGGGCCTGGATGTTTCTTAGCAGCCTAGTGGAGGCTGCCGGTACTAGGTGTTCTTGCAGGGAATAGGGAGCCCACGCGAGGTCCTCGGTGTCCTGAAAGCTTACTAACCTTAAAAGAAAACAAACCTAAAGCTAATGCTTCAAGGACTCTGCTCCAAGCTTCCGCTTTGGTAGGCTATTCAAGGCTTTATCTTGGGGAAAGGACTCACGTCACGTTTCCTTTTAGCTCTAGAGCGTCTCAGGAGGAGCTCCCACCCAGGCTATGAAAGCACCCTGTTGATCTAGAGAACACTCGTTCCCTTCCCAGAGCCCTGCCTACAGTGTCTAAAGGCCCGTCCTAAAACTGTAATTTAGGTAGCTTCAAGGCAGCATGAGTGGTGCATTCAAAATGGGAAAGCAAGCCTTGTGCCATCAGGTGACCGTTTCCAGCGAAAACGCAGCCTACCTCCTTGTGATTTCTACCAAGTAAATATACACTCTAGCTACACACTGGCCCCTTCCTTAATAAAGTTGGTTTGGCACGGAGTTCTGCGTGTAGCCACGGCCTCCCCAAAGGAGCGCTCTAGGTACGCTATCGGGGCTTAGCCTCTTCTAAAACCCTGCAGTGTAGGAGGAAGAACTGTGCTTTGGTACCAGCAGGAACGCAAGCCGACTTTCTCCTGTAAGTATGGCATCTTCAGGTATGACTTTGTAGAAGGAATGCTAAGCAGTTTTGGTTTCTCAGTGCCGATCAGCTTAGGGCAATGAGGCAGATTGGCATGACATGTAGGAAATGAGAGAACAGATTTCCTGGAGCTAGTGGAGTGCGGAGGAAATCCAGCTCCTCCAAGGAAGAGTGCAGTGTGTTGCCCTACACTTAGCATCCAGAGAGTGACTGGGAAACTTTTCGGGGCCTGGATGTTTCCTGGCAGGCCAGGGGAGCCTGGCCGGTCCCGGTGTTCTTGCAGGGAATAGGGTGCCCACGCGAGGTCCTCGGTACCTGAAAAGCTTACTAACGTTAAAAGAAAGCAGACCTAAAATTAAGCCTCAAGTTCTCTGCTCCAAGCTTCCGCTTCGGCAGGCTATTCAAGGCTTTACCTTGAGGAAAGGACTCCCGTCAAGTTTCCTTTTAGCTCTAGAGCGTCTCAGGAGGAGCTCCCAGCCAGGCTATGAAAGCACCCTGTTGATTTAGAGAAAACTCTTTCCCTTCCCAGTACACTGCCTACAGTGACAGGGACCCGTGCGAAACACTGTTATTTAGGTAGCTTCAAGGCAGCAAGAATGGAGCATTCAATATGGAAAAGCAAGCCTTGTGCCATAAATTCCCCGTTTCCAGTGAACACGCAGCCTACCTCCTTGAGATTTTACCAAGTAAATATACACTCTAGCTCCACACTGGTCCCTTCCTTGAATAAAGTTGGTTTGGCAGGGAGTTCTGCGTCTAGCCAACGGCGTCCACCAAGGAGCGATCTAGGTTCGCTATCGGGGCTTAGCTTCTTCTAAAACCCTGCACTGGAAGAGCAAGAACTGGGCTTTGGTTACAGCAGGAATGCAAGCCGACTCTCTCCTGTAAATATGGGGTCTTAAGGTATGACACTCTAGAAGGAATGCGAAGCAGTTTTGGTTTCTCAGTGCCGCTCAGCCTAGGGCAATGAGGCAGATTTCCATGACATGTAGGATGTAAGAGAACAGATTTCCTGGAGCTGTTGGAGTGCGGAGGAAACCTAGGTCTCCCAAGGAAGAGTGCAGTGTGTTGCCCTACACTCAGCATACACAGAGTGACTGGGAAAGGTTTCCGGGCCTGGATGTTTCTTAGCAGGCCAGGGGAGCCTGCCTGAACTCGGTGTTCTAGCAGGGAAAAGGGTGCCCACGCGAGGTCCTGGTGCCCTGAAAAGCTTACTAACGTTAAAAGAAAGCAGACCTAAATTTAAGCCTCAAGGACTCTGCTCCAAGCTTCCGCTTCGGCAGGCTATTCAAGGCTTTACCTTGAGGAAGGGACTCCCGTCAAGTTTCCTTTTAGCTCTAGAGCGTCTCAGGAGGAGCTCCCACCCAGGCTATGAAAGCACCCTGTTGATGGAGAGAACACTCGTTCCCTTCCCAGAGCCCTGCCTACTGCGACTAGACACCCGTCCTAAAACTGTTATTTAGGTAGTGTTAAGGCAACATGAATGGAGCATTCAAAATGGGAAAGCAAGGCCTGTGCCATCAGGTCCCTGTTTCCAGCGAACACGCAGCCTACCTCCTTGTGCTTTCTACCAGGTAAATACACACTCTAGCTACATACTGGTCCCTTCCCTGAATAACGTTTTCTTGGCACGGAGTTCTCCGTGTAGCCAACTGCCTCTCCCAAGGAAGGCTCTAGGTACGCTATCGGGGCTTAGCTTCTTCTAAAACCCTGCAGTGTAAGACGTAGAAGTGTGCTTTGCTTCCAGCAGGAAAGCAAGCCGACTTTCTCCTGTAAGTATGGGGTGTTAAGGTATGACACTCTAGAAGGAATGCGAAGCAGTTTTGGTTTCTCAGTGCCGCTCAGCCTAGGGCAATGAGGCAAGATATGCATGACATGTGGGATGTAAGAGAACAGATTTCCTGGAGCCTTTGGAGTGCTGATTAAACCTAGGTCTCCCAAGGAAGAGTGCAGTGTGTTGCCCTACACTCAGCATACGCAGAGTGACTGGGAAAGGTTTCCGGGCCTGGATGTTTCTTAGCAGCCTAGTGGAGGCTGCCGGTACTAGGTGTTCTTGCAGGGAATAGGGAGCCCACGCGAGGTCCTCGGTGTCCTGAAAGCTTACTAACCTTAAAAGAAAACAAACCTAAAGCTAATGCTTCAAGGACTCTGCTCCAAGCTTCCGCTTTGGTAGGCTATTCAAGGCTTTATCTTGGGGAAAGGACTCACGTCACGTTTCCTTTTAGCTCTAGAGCGTCTCAGGAGGAGCTCCCACCCAGGCTATGAAAGCACCCTGTTGATCTAGAGAACACTCGTTCCCTTCCCAGAGCCCTGCCTACAGTGTCTAAAGGCCCGTCCTAAAACTGTAATTTAGGTAGCTTCAAGGCAGCATGAGTGGTGCATTCAAAATGGGAAAGCAAGCCTTGTGCCATCAGGTGACCGTTTCCAGCGAAAACGCAGCCTACCTCCTTGTGATTTCTACCAAGTAAATATACACTCTAGCTACACACTGGCCCCTTCCTTAATAAAGTTGGTTTGGCACGGAGTTCTGCGTGTAGCCACGGCCTCCCCAAAGGAGCGCTCTAGGTACGCTATCGGGGCTTAGCCTCTTCTAAAACCCTGCAGTGTAGGAGGAAGAACTGTGCTTTGGTACCAGCAGGAACGCAAGCCGACTTTCTCCTGTAAGTATGGCATCTTAAGGTATGACTTTGTAGAAGGAATGCTAAGCAGTTTTGGTTTCTCAGTGCCGATCAGCTTAGGGCAATGAGGCAGATTGGCATGACCTGTAGGAAATGAGAGAACAGATTTCCTGGAGCTGGTGGAGTGCGGAGGAAATCCATCTCCTCCAAGGAAGAGTGCAGTGTGTTGCCCTACACTTAGCATCCAGAGAGTGACTGGGAAACTTTTCCGGGCCTGGATGTTTCCTGGCAGGCCAGGGGAGCCTGGCCGGTCCCGGTGTTCTTGCAGGGAATAGGGTGCCCACGCGAGGTCCTCGGTACCTGAAAAGCTTACTAACGTTAAAAGAAAGCAGACCTAAAATTAAGCCTCAAGTTCTCTGCTCCAAGCTTCCGCTTCGGCAGGCTATTCAAGGCTTTACCTTGAGGAAAGGACTCCCGTCAAGTTTCCTTTTAGCTCTAGAGCGTCTCAGGAGGAGCTCCCAGCCAGGCTATGAAAGCACCCTGTTGATTTAGAGAAAACTCTTTCCCTTCCCAGTACACTGCCTACAGTGACAGGGACCCGTGCGAAACACTGTTATTTAGGTAGCTTCAAGGCAGCAAGAATGGAGCATTCAATATGGAAAAGCAAGCCTTGTGCCATAAATTCCCCGTTTCCAGTGAACACGCAGCCTACCTCCTTGAGATTTTACCAAGTAAATATACACTCTAGCTCCACACTGGTCCCTTCCTTGAATAAAGTTGGTTTGGCAGGGAGTTCTGCGTCTAGCCAACGGCGTCCACCAAGGAGCGATCTAGGTTCGCTATCGGGGCTTAGCTTCTTCTAAAACCCTGCACTGGAAGAGCAAGAACTGGGCTTTGGTTACAGCAGGAATGCAAGCCGACTCTCTCCTGTAAATATGGGGTCTTAAGGTATGACACTCTAGAAGGAATGCGAAGCAGTTTTGGTTTCTCAGTGCCGCTCAGCCTAGGGCAATGAGGCAGATTTCCATGACATGTAGGATGTAAGAGAACAGATTTCCTGGAGCTGTTGGAGTGCGGAGGAAACCTAGGTCTCCCAAGGAAGAGTGCAGTGTGTTGCCCTACACTCAGCATACACAGAGTGACTGGGAAAGGTTTCCGGGCCTGGATGTTTCTTAGCAGGCCAGGGGAGCCTGCCTGAACTCGGTGTTCTAGCAGGGAAAAGGGTGCCCACGCGAGGTCCTGGTGCCCTGAAAAGCTTACTAACGTTAAAAGAAAGCAGACCTAAATTTAAGCCTCAAGGACTCTGCTCCAAGCTTCCGCTTCGGCAGGCTATTCAAGGCTTTACCTTGAGGAAGGGACTCCCGTCAAGTTTCCTTTTAGCTCTAGAGCGTCTCAGGAGGAGCTCCCACCCAGGCTATGAAAGCACCCTGTTGATGGAGAGAACACTCGTTCCCTTCCCAGAGCCCTGCCTACTGCGACTAGACACCCGTCCTAAAACTGTTATTTAGGTAGTGTTAAGGCAACATGAATGGAGCATTCAAAATGGGAAAGCAAGGCCTGTGCCATCAGGTCCCTGTTTCCAGCGAACACGCAGCCTACCTCCTTGTGCTTTCTACCAGGTAAATACACACTCTAGCTACACACTGGTCCCTTCCCTGAATAACGTTTTCTTGGCACGGAGTTCTCCGTGTAGCCAACTGCCTCTCCCAAGGAAGGCTCTAGGTACGCTATCGGGGCTTAGCTTCTTCTAAAACCCTGCAGTGTAAGACGTAGAACTGTGCTTTGCTTCCAGCAGGAAAGCAAGCCGACTTTCTCCTGTAAGTATGGGGTGTTAAGGTATGACACTCTAGAAGGAATGCGAAGCAGTTTTGGTTTCTCAGTGCCGCTCAGCCTAGGGCAATGAGGCAAGATATGCATGACATGTGGGATGTAAGAGAACAGATTTCCTGGAGCCTTTGGAGTGCTGATTAAACCTAGGTCTCCCAAGGAAGAGTGCAGTGTGTTGCCCTACACTCAGCATACGCAGAGTGACTGGGAAAGGTTTCCGGGCCTGGATGTTTCTTAGCAGCCTAGTGGAGGCTGCCGGTACTAGGTGTTCTTGCAGGGAATAGGGAGCCCACGCGAGGTCCTCGGTGTCCTGAAAGCTTACTAACCTTAAAAGAAAACAAACCTAAAGCTAATGCTTCAAGGACTCTGCTCCAAGCTTCCGCTTTGGTAGGCTATTCAAGGCTTTATCTTGGGGAAAGGACTCACGTCACGTTTCCTTTTAGCTCTAGAGCGTCTCAGGAGGAGCTCCCACCCAGGCTATGAAAGCACCCTGTTGATCTAGAGAACACTCGTTCCCTTCCCAGAGCCCTGCCTACAGTGTCTAAAGGCCCGTCCTAAAACTGTAATTTAGGTAGCTTCAAGGCAGCATGAGTGGTGCATTCAAAATGGGAAAGCAAGCCTTGTGCCATCAGGTGACCGTTTCCAGCGAAAACGCAGCCTACCTCCTTGTGATTTCTACCAAGTAAATATACACTCTAGCTACACACTGGCCCCTTCCTTAATAAAGTTGGTTTGGCACGGAGTTCTGCGTGTAGCCACGGCCTCCCCAAAGGAGCGCTCTAGGTACGCTATCGGGGCTTAGCCTCTTCTAAAACCCTGCAGTGTAGGAGGAAGAACTGTGCTTTGGTACCAGCAGGAACGCAAGCCGACTTTCTCCTGTAAGTATGGCATCTTCAGGTATGACTTTGTAGAAGGAATGCTAAGCAGTTTTGGTTTCTCAGTGCCGATCAGCTTAGGGCAATGAGGCAGATTGGCATGACATGTAGGAAATGAGAGAACAGATTTCCTGGAGCTAGTGGAGTGCGGAGGAAATCCAGCTCCTCCAAGGAAGAGTGCAGTGTGTTGCCCTACACTTAGCATCCAGAGAGTGACTGGGAAACTTTTCGGGGCCTGGATGTTTCCTGGCAGGCCAGGGGAGCCTGGCCGGTCCCGGTGTTCTTGCAGGGAATAGGGTGCCCACGCGAGGTCCTCGGTACCTGAAAAGCTTACTAACGTTAAAAGAAAGCAGACCTAAAATTAAGCCTCAAGTTCTCTGCTCCAAGCTTCCGCTTCGGCAGGCTATTCAAGGCTTTACCTTGAGGAAAGGACTCCCGTCAAGTTTCCTTTTAGCTCTAGAGCGTCTCAGGAGGAGCTCCCAGCCAGGCTATGAAAGCACCCTGTTGATTTAGAGAAAACTCTTTCCCTTCCCAGTACACTGCCTACAGTGACAGGGACCCGTGCAAAACACTGTTATTTAGGTAGCTTCAAGGCAGCAAGAATGGAGCATTCAATATGGAAAAGCAAGCCTTGTGCCATAAATTCCCCGTTTCCAGTGAACACGCAGCCTACCTCCTTGAGATTTTACCAAGTAAATATACACTCTAGCTCCACACTGGTCCCTTCCTTGAATAAAGTTGGTTTGGCAGGGAGTTCTGCGTCTAGCCAACGGCGTCCACCAAGGAGCGATCTAGGTTCGCTATCGGGGCTTAGCTTCTTCTAAAACCCTGCACTGGAAGAGCAAGAACTGGGCTTTGGTTACAGCAGGAATGCAAGCCGACTCTCTCCTGTAAATATGGGGTCTTAAGGTATGACACTCTAGAAGGAATGCGAAGCAGTTTTGGTTTCTCAGTGCCGCTCAGCCTAGGGCAATGAGGCAGATTTCCATGACATGTAGGATGTAAGAGAACAGATTTCCTGGAGCTGTTGGAGTGCGGAGGAAACCTAGGTCTCCCAAGGAAGAGTGCAGTGTGTTGCCCTACACTCAGCATACACAGAGTGACTGGGAAAGGTTTCCGGGCCTGGATGTTTCTTAGCAGGCCAGGGGAGCCTGCCTGAACTCGGTGTTCTAGCAGGGAAAAGGGTGCCCACGCGAGGTCCTGGTGCCCTGAAAAGCTTACTAACGTTAAAAGAAAGCAGACCTAAATTTAAGCCTCAAGGACTCTGCTCCAAGCTTCCGCTTCGGCAGGCTATTCAAGGCTTTACCTTGAGGAAGGGACTCCCGTCAAGTTTCCTTTTAGCTCTAGAGCGTCTCAGGAGGAGCTCCCACCCAGGCTATGAAAGCACCCTGTTGATGGAGAGAACACTCGTTCCCTTCCCAGAGCCCTGCCTACTGCGACTAGACACCCGTCCTAAAACTGTTATTTAGGTAGTGTTAAGGCAACATGAATGGAGCATTCAAAATGGGAAAGCAAGGCCTGTGCCATCAGGTCCCTGTTTCCAGCGAACACGCAGCCTACCTCCTTGTGCTTTCTACCAGGTAAATACACACTCTAGCTACACACTGGTCCCTTCCCTGAATAACGTTTTCTTGGCACGGAGTTCTCCGTGTAGCCAACTGCCTATCCCAAGGAAGGCTCTAGGTACGCTATCGGGGCTTAGCTTCTTCTAAAACCCTGCAGTGTAAGACGTAGAAGTGTGCTTTGCTTCCAGCAGGAAAGCAAGCCGACTTTCTCCTGTAAGTATGGGGTGTTAAGGTATGACACTCTAGAAGGAATGCGAAGCAGTTTTGGTTTCTCAGTGCCGCTCAGCCTAGGGCAATGAGGCAAGATATGCATGACATGTGGGATGTAAGAGAACAGATTTCCTGGAGCCTTTGGAGTGCTGATTAAACCTAGGTCTCCCAAGGAAGAGTGCAGTGTGTTGCCCTACACTCAGCATACGCAGAGTGACTGGGAAAGGTTTCCGGGCCTGGATGTTTCTTAGCAGCCTAGTGGAGGCTGCCGGTACTAGGTGTTCTTGCAGGGAATAGGGAGCCCACGCGAGGTCCTCGGTGTCCTGAAAGCTTACTAACCTTAAAAGAAAACAAACCTAAAGCTAATGCTTCAAGGACTCTGCTCCAAGCTTCCGCTTTGGTAGGCTATTCAAGGCTTTATCTTGGGGAAAGGACTCACGTCACGTTTCCTTTTAGCTCTAGAGCGTCTCAGGAGGAGCTCCCACCCAGGCTATGAAAGCACCCTGTTGATCTAGAGAACACTCGTTCCCTTCCCAGAGCCCTGCCTACAGTGTCTAAAGGCCCGTCCTAAAACTGTAATTTAGGTAGCTTCAAGGCAGCATGAGTGGTGCATTCAAAATGGGAAAGCAAGCCTTGTGCCATCAGGTGACCGTTTCCAGCGAAAACGCAGCCTACCTCCTTGTGATTTCTACCAAGTAAATATACACTCTAGCTACACACTGGCCCCTTCCTTAATAAAGTTGGTTTGGCACGGAGTTCTGCGTGTAGCCACGGCCTCCCCAAAGGAGCGCTCTAGGTACGCTATCGGGGCTTAGCCTCTTCTAAAACCCTGCAGTGTAGGAGGAAGAACTGTGCTTTGGTACCAGCAGGAACGCAAGCCGACTTTCTCCTGTAAGTATGGCATCTTAAGGTATGACTTTGTAGAAGGAATGCTAAGGAGTTTTGGTTTCTCAGTGCCGATCAGCTTAGGGCAATGAGGCAGATTGGCATGACCTGTAGGAAATGAGAGAACAGATTTCCTGGAGCTGGTGGAGTGCGGAGGAAATCCATCTCCTCCAAGGAAGAGTGCAGTGTGTTGCCCTACACTTAGCATCCAGAGAGTGACTGGGAAACTTTTCCGGGCCTGGATGTTTCCTGGCAGGCCAGGGGAGCCTGGCCGGTCCCGGTGTTCTTGCAGGGAATAGGGTGCCCACGCGAGGTCCTCGGTACCTGAAAAGCTTACTAACGTTAAAAGAAAGCAGACCTAAAATTAAGCCTCAAGTTCTCTGCTCCAAGCTTCCGCTTCGGCAGGCTATTCAAGGCTTTACCTTGAGGAAAGGACTCCCGTCAAGTTTCCTTTTAGCTCTAGAGCGTCTCAGGAGGAGCTCCCAGCCAGGCTATGAAAGCACCCTGTTGATTTAGAGAAAACTCTTTCCCTTCCCAGTACACTGCCTACAGTGACAGGGACCCGTGCGAAACACTGTTATTTAGGTAGCTTCAAGGCAGCAAGAATGGAGCATTCAATATGGAAAAGCAAGCCTTGTGCCATAAATTCCCCGTTTCCAGTGAACACGCAGCCTACCTCCTTGAGATTTTACCAAGTAAATATACACTCTAGCTCCACACTGGTCCCTTCCTTGAATAAAGTTGGTTTGGCAGGGAGTTCTGCGTCTAGCCAACGGCGTCCACCAAGGAGCGATCTAGGTTCGCTATCGGGGCTTAGCTTCTTCTAAAACCCTGCACTGGAAGAGCAAGAACTGGGCTTTGGTTACAGCAGGAATGCAAGCCGACTCTCTCCTGTAAATATGGGGTCTTAAGGTATGACACTCTAGAAGGAATGCGAAGCAGTTTTGGTTTCTCAGTGCCGCTCAGCCTAGGGCAATGAGGCAGATTTCCATGACATGTAGGATGTAAGAGAACAGATTTCCTGGAGCTGTTGGAGTGCGGAGGAAACCTAGGTCTCCCAAGGAAGAGTGCAGTGTGTTGCCCTACACTCAGCATACACAGAGTGACTGGGAAAGGTTTCCGGGCCTGGATGTTTCTTAGCAGGCCAGGGGAGCCTGCCTGAACTCGGTGTTCTAGCAGGGAAAAGGGTGCCCACGCGAGGTCCTGGTGCCCTGAAAAGCTTACTAACGTTAAAAGAAAGCAGACCTAAATTTAAGCCTCAAGGACTCTGCTCCAAGCTTCCGCTTCGGCAGGCTATTCAAGGCTTTACCTTGAGGAAGGGACTCCCGTCAAGTTTCCTTTTAGCTCTAGAGCGTCTCAGGAGGAGCTCCCACCCAGGCTATGAAAGCACCCTGTTGATGGAGAGAACACTCGTTCCCTTCCCAGAGCCCTGCCTACTGCGACTAGACACCCGTCCTAAAACTGTTATTTAGGTAGTGTTAAGGCAACATGAATGGAGCATTCAAAATGGGAAAGCAAGGCCTGTGCCATCAGGTCCCTGTTTCCAGCGAACACGCAGCCTACCTCCTTGTGCTTTCTACCAGGTAAATACACACTCTAGCTACATACTGGTCCCTTCCCTGAATAACGTTTTCTTGGCACGGAGTTCTCCGTGTAGCCAACTGCCTCTCCCAAGGAAGGCTCTAGGTACGCTATCGGGGCTTAGCTTCTTCTAAAACCCTGCAGTGTAAGACGTAGAAGTGTGCTTTGCTTCCAGCAGGAAAGCAAGCCGACTTTCTCCTGTAAGTATGGGGTGTTAAGGTATGACACTCTAGAAGGAATGCGAAGCAGTTTTGGTTTCTCAGTGCCGCTCAGCCTAGGGCAATGAGGCAAGATATGCATGACATGTGGGATGTAAGAGAACAGATTTCCTGGAGCCTTTGGAGTGCTGATTAAACCTAGGTCTCCCAAGGAAGAGTGCAGTGTGTTGCCCTACACTCAGCATACGCAGAGTGACTGGGAAAGGTTTCCGGGCCTGGATGTTTCTTAGCAGCCTAGTGGAGGCTGCCGGTACTAGGTGTTCTTGCAGGGAATAGGGAGCCCACGCGAGGTCCTCGGTGTCCTGAAAGCTTACTAACCTTAAAAGAAAACAAACCTAAAGCTAATGCTTCAAGGACTCTGCTCCAAGCTTCCGCTTTGGTAGGCTATTCAAGGCTTTATCTTGGGGAAAGGACTCACGTCACGTTTCCTTTTAGCTCTAGAGCGTCTCAGGAGGAGCTCCCACCCAGGCTATGAAAGCACCCTGTTGATCTAGAGAACACTCGTTCCCTTCCCAGAGCCCTGCCTACAGTGTCTAAAGGCCCGTCCTAAAACTGTAATTTAGGTAGCTTCAAGGCAGCATGAGTGGTGCATTCAAAATGGGAAAGCAAGCCTTGTGCCATCAGGTGACCGTTTCCAGCGAAAACGCAGCCTACCTCCTTGTGATTTCTACCAAGTAAATATACACTCTAGCTACACACTGGCCCCTTCCTTAATAAAGTTGGTTTGGCACGGAGTTCTGCGTGTAGCCACGGCCTCCCCAAAGGAGCGCTCTAGGTACGCTATCGGGGCTTAGCCTCTTCTAAAACCCTGCAGTGTAGGAGGAAGAACTGTGCTTTGGTACCAGCAGGAACGCAAGCCGACTTTCTCCTGTAAGTATGGCATCTTAAGGTATGACTTTGTAGAAGGAATGCTAAGCAGTTTTGGTTTCTCAGTGCCGATCAGCTTAGGGCAATGAGGCAGATTGGCATGACATGTAGGAAATGAGAGAACAGATTTCCTGGAGCTAGTGGAGTGCGGAGGAAATCCAGCTCCTCCAAGGAAGAGTGCAGTGTGTTGCCCTACACTTAGCATCCAGAGAGTGACTGGGAAACTTTTCGGGGCCTGGATGTTTCCTGGCAGGCCAGGGGAGCCTGGCCGGTCCCGGTGTTCTTGCAGGGAATAGGGTGCCCACGCGAGGTCCTCGGTACCTGAAAAGCTTACTAACGTTAAAAGAAAGCAGACCTAAAATTAAGCCTCAAGTTCTCTGCTCCAAGCTTCCGCTTCGGCAGGCTATTCAAGGCTTTACCTTGAGGAAAGGACTCCCGTCAAGTTTCCTTTTAGCTCTAGAGCGTCTCAGGAGGAGCTCCCAGCCAGGCTATGAAAGCACCCTGTTGATTTAGAGAAAACTCTTTCCCTTCCCAGTACACTGCCTACAGTGACAGGGACCCGTGCGAAACACTGTTATTTAGGTAGCTTCAAGGCAGCAAGAATGGAGCATTCAATATGGAAAAGCAAGCCTTGTGCCATAAATTCCCCGTTTCCAGTGAACACGCAGCCTACCTCCTTGAGATTTTACCAAGTAAATATACACTCTAGCTCCACACTGGTCCCTTCCTTGAATAAAGTTGGTTTGGCAGGGAGTTCTGCGTCTAGCCAACGGCGTCCACCAAGGAGCGATCTAGGTTCGCTATCGGGGCTTAGCTTCTTCTAAAACCCTGCACTGGAAGAGCAAGAACTGGGCTTTGGTTACAGCAGGAATGCAAGCCGACTCTCTCCTGTAAATATGGGGTCTTAAGGTATGACACTCTAGAAGGAATGCGAAGCAGTTTTGGTTTCTCAGTGCCGCTCAGCCTAGGGCAATGAGGCAGATTTCCATGACATGTAGGATGTAAGAGAACAGATTTCCTGGAGCTGTTGGAGTGCGGAGGAAACCTAGGTCTCCCAAGGAAGAGTGCAGTGTGTTGCCCTACACTCAGCATACACAGAGTGACTGGGAAAGGTTTCCGGGCCTGGATGTTTCTTAGCAGGCCAGGGGAGCCTGCCTGAACTCGGTGTTCTAGCAGGGAAAAGGGTGCCCACGCGAGGTCCTGGTGCCCTGAAAAGCTTACTAACGTTAAAAGAAAGCAGACCTAAATTTAAGCCTCAAGGACTCTGCTCCAAGCTTCCGCTTCGGCAGGCTATTCAAGGCTTTACCTTGAGGAAGGGACTCCCGTCAAGTTTCCTTTTAGCTCTAGAGCGTCTCAGGAGGAGCTCCCACCCAGGCTATGAAAGCACCCTGTTGATGGAGAGAACACTCGTTCCCTTCCCAGAGCCCTGCCTACTGCGACTAGACACCCGTCCTAAAACTGTTATTTAGGTAGTGTTAAGGCAACATGAATGGAGCATTCAAAATGGGAAAGCAAGGCCTGTGCCATCAGGTCCCTGTTTCCAGCGAACACGCAGCCTACCTCCTTGTGCTTTCTACCAGGTAAATACACACTCTAGCTACACACTGGTCCCTTCCCTGAATAACGTTTTCTTGGCATGGAGTTCTCCGTGTAGCCAACTGCCTATCCCAAGGAAGGCTCTAGGTACGCTATCGGGGCTTAGCTTCTTCTAAAACCCTGCAGTGTAAGACGTAGAACTGTGCTTTGCTTCCAGCAGGAAAGCAAGCCGACTTTCTCCTGTAAGTATGGGGTGTTAAGGTATGACACTCTAGAAGGAATGCGAAGCAGTTTTGGTTTCTCAGTGCCGCTCAGCCTAGGGCAATGAGGCAAGATATGCATGACATGTGGGATGTAAGAGAACAGATTTCCTGGAGCCTTTGGAGTGCTGATTAAACCTAGGTCTCCCAAGGAAGAGTGCAGTGTGTTGCCCTACACTCAGCATACGCAGAGTGACTGGGAAAGGTTTCCGGGCCTGGATGTTTCTTAGCAGCCTAGTGGAGGCTGCCGGTACTAGGTGTTCTTGCAGGGAATAGGGAGCCCACGCGAGGTCCTCGGTGTCCTGAAAGCTTACTAACCTTAAAAGAAAACAAACCTAAAGCTAATGCTTCAAGGACTCTGCTCCAAGCTTCCGCTTTGGTAGGCTATTCAAGGCTTTATCTTGGGGAAAGGACTCACGTCACGTTTCCTTTTAGCTCTAGAGCGTCTCAGGAGGAGCTCCCACCCAGGCTATGAAAGCACCCTGTTGATCTAGAGAACACTCGTTCCCTTCCCAGAGCCCTGCCTACAGTGTCTAAAGGCCCGTCCTAAAACTGTAATTTAGGTAGCTTCAAGGCAGCATGAGTGGTGCATTCAAAATGGGAAAGCAAGCCTTGTGCCATCAGGTGACCGTTTCCAGCGAAAACGCAGCCTACCTCCTTGTGATTTCTACCAAGTAAATATACACTCTAGCTACACACTGGCCCCTTCCTTAATAAAGTTGGTTTGGCACGGAGTTCTGCGTGTAGCCACGGCCTCCCCAAAGGAGCGCTCTAGGTACGCTATCGGGGCTTAGCCTCTTCTAAAACCCTGCAGTGTAGGAGGAAGAACTGTGCTTTGGTACCAGCAGGAACGCAAGCCGACTTTCTCCTGTAAGTATGGCATCTTAAGGTATGACTTTGTAGAAGGAATGCTAAGCAGTTTTGGTTTCTCAGTGCCGATCAGCTTAGGGCAATGAGGCAGATTGGCATGACATGTAGGAAATGAGAGAACAGATTTCCTGGAGCTAGTGGAGTGCGGAGGAAATCCAGCTCCTCCAAGGAAGAGTGCAGTGTGTTGCCCTACACTTAGCATCCAGAGAGTGACTGGGAAACTTTTCGGGGCCTGGATGTTTCCTGGCAGGCCAGGGGAGCCTGGCCGGTCCCGGTGTTCTTGCAGGGAATAGGGTGCCCACGCGAGGTCCTCGGTACCTGAAAAGCTTACTAACGTTAAAAGAAAGCAGACCTAAAATTAAGCCTCAAGTTCTCTGCTCCAAGCTTCCGCTTCGGCAGGCTATTCAAGGCTTTACCTTGAGGAAAGGACTCCCGTCAAGTTTCCTTTTAGCTCTAGAGCGTCTCAGGAGGAGCTCCCAGCCAGGCTATGAAAGCACCCTGTTGATTTAGAGAAAACTCTTTCCCTTCCCAGTACACTGCCTACAGTGACAGGGACCCGTGCAAAACACTGTTATTTAGGTAGCTTCAAGGCAGCAAGAATGGAGCATTCAATATGGAAAAGCAAGCCTTGTGCCATAAATTCCCCGTTTCCAGTGAACACGCAGCCTACCTCCTTGAGATTTTACCAAGTAAATATACACTCTAGCTCCACACTGGTCCCTTCCTTGAATAAAGTTGGTTTGGCAGGGAGTTCTGCGTCTAGCCAACGGCGTCCACCAAGGAGCGATCTAGGTTCGCTATCGGGGCTTAGCTTCTTCTAAAACCCTGCACTGGAAGAGCAAGAACTGGGCTTTGGTTACAGCAGGAATGCAAGCCGACTCTCTCCTGTAAATATGGGGTCTTAAGGTATGACACTCTAGAAGGAATGCGAAGCAGTTTTGGTTTCTCAGTGCCGCTCAGCCTAGGGCAATGAGGCAGATTTCCATGACATGTAGGATGTAAGAGAACAGATTTCCTGGAGCTGTTGGAGTGCGGAGGAAACCTAGGTCTCCCAAGGAAGAGTGCAGTGTGTTGCCCTACACTCAGCATACACAGAGTGACTGAGAAAGGTTTCCGGGCCTGGATGTTTCTTAGTAGGCCAGGGGAGCCTGCCTGAACTCGGTGTTCTAGCAGGGAAAAGGGTGCCCACGCGAGGTCCTGGTGCCCTGAAAAGCTTACTAACGTTAAAAGAAAGCAGACCTAAATTTAAGCCTCAAGGACTCTGCTCCAAGCTTCCGCTTCGGCAGGCTATTCAAGGCTTTACCTTGAGGAAGGGACTCCCGTCAAGTTTCCTTTTAGCTCTAGAGCGTCTCAGGAGGAGCTCCCACCCAGGCTATGAAAGCACCCTGTTGATGGAGAGAACACTCGTTCCCTTCCCAGAGCCCTGCCTACTGCGACTAGACACCCGTCCTAAAACTGTTATTTAGGTAGTGTTAAGGCAACATGAATGGAGCATTCAAAATGGGAAAGCAAGGCCTGTGCCATCAGGTCCCTGTTTCCAGCGAACACGCAGCCTACCTCCTTGTGCTTTCTACCAGGTAAATACACACTCTAGCTACACACTGGTCCCTTCCCTGAATAACGTTTTCTTGGCATGGAGTTCTCCGTGTAGCCAACTGCCTATCCCAAGGAAGGCTCTAGGTACGCTATCGGGGCTTAGCTTCTTCTAAAACCCTGCAGTGTAAGACGTAGAACTGTGCTTTGCTTCCAGCAGGAAAGCAAGCCGACTTTCTCCTGTAAGTATGGGGTGTTAAGGTATGACACTCTAGAAGGAATGCGAAGCAGTTTTGGTTTCTCAGTGCCGCTCAGCCTAGGGCAATGAGGCAAGATATGCATGACATGTGGGATGTAAGAGAACAGATTTCCTGGAGCCTTTGGAGTGCTGATTAAACCTAGGTCTCCCAAGGAAGAGTGCAGTGTGTTGCCCTACACTCAGCATACGCAGAGTGACTGGGAAAGGTTTCCGGGCCTGGATGTTTCTTAGCAGCCTAGTGGAGGCTGCCGGTACTAGGTGTTCTTGCAGGGAATAGGGAGCCCACGCGAGGTCCTCGGTGTCCTGAAAGCTTACTAACCTTAAAAGAAAACAAACCTAAAGCTAATGCTTCAAGGACTCTGCTCCAAGCTTCCGCTTTGGTAGGCTATTCAAGGCTTTATCTTGGGGAAAGGACTCACGTCACGTTTCCTTTTAGCTCTAGAGCGTCTCAGGAGGAGCTCCCACCCAGGCTATGAAAGCACCCTGTTGATCTAGAGAACACTCGTTCCCTTCCCAGAGCCCTGCCTACAGTGTCTAAAGGCCCGTCCTAAAACTGTAATTTAGGTAGCTTCAAGGCAGCATGAGTGGTGCATTCAAAATGGGAAAGCAAGCCTTGTGCCATCAGGTGACCGTTTCCAGCGAAAACGCAGCCTACCTCCTTGTGATTTCTACCAAGTAAATATACACTCTAGCTACACACTGGCCCCTTCCTTAATAAAGTTGGTTTGGCACGGAGTTCTGCGTGTAGCCACGGCCTCCCCAAAGGAGCGCTCTAGGTACGCTATCGGGGCTTAGCCTCTTCTAAAACCCTGCAGTGTAGGAGGAAGAACTGTGCTTTGGTACCAGCAGGAACGCAAGCCGACTTTCTCCTGTAAGTATGGCATCTTAAGGTATGACTTTGTAGAAGGAATGCTAAGCAGTTTTGGTTTCTCAGTGCCGATCAGCTTAGGGCAATGAGGCAGATTGGCATGACCTGTAGGAAATGAGAGAACAGATTTCCTGGAGCTGGTGGAGTGCGGAGGAAATCCATCTCCTCCAAGGAAGAGTGCAGTGTGTTGCCCTACACTTAGCATCCAGAGAGTGACTGGGAAACTTTTCCGGGCCTGGATGTTTCCTGGCAGGCCAGGGGAGCCTGGCCGGTCCCGGTGTTCTTGCAGGGAATAGGGTGCCCACGCGAGGTCCTCGGTACCTGAAAAGCTTACTAACGTTAAAAGAAAGCAGACCTAAAATTAAGCCTCAAGTTCTCTGCTCCAAGCTTCCGCTTCGGCAGGCTATTCAAGGCTTTACCTTGAGGAAAGGACTCCCGTCAAGTTTCCTTTTAGCTCTAGAGCGTCTCAGGAGGAGCTCCCAGCCAGGCTATGAAAGCACCCTGTTGATTTAGAGAAAACTCTTTCCCTTCCCAGTACACTGCCTACAGTGACAGGGACCCGTGCGAAACACTGTTATTTAGGTAGCTTCAAGGCAGCAAGAATGGAGCATTCAATATGGAAAAGCAAGCCTTGTGCCATAAATTCCCCGTTTCCAGTGAACACGCAGCCTACCTCCTTGAGATTTTACCAAGTAAATATACACTCTAGCTCCACACTGGTCCCTTCCTTGAATAAAGTTGGTTTGGCAGGGAGTTCTGCGTCTAGCCAACGGCGTCCACCAAGGAGCGATCTAGGTTCGCTATCGGGGCTTAGCTTCTTCTAAAACCCTGCACTGGAAGAGCAAGAACTGGGCTTTGGTTACAGCAGGAATGCAAGCCGACTCTCTCCTGTAAATATGGGGTCTTAAGGTATGACACTCTAGAAGGAATGCGAAGCAGTTTTGGTTTCTCAGTGCCGCTCAGCCTAGGGCAATGAGGCAGATTTCCATGACATGTAGGATGTAAGAGAACAGATTTCCTGGAGCTGTTGGAGTGCGGAGGAAACCTAGGTCTCCCAAGGAAGAGTGCAGTGTGTTGCCCTACACTCAGCATACACAGAGTGACTGGGAAAGGTTTCCGGGCCTGGATGTTTCTTAGCAGGCCAGGGGAGCCTGCCTGAACTCGGTGTTCTAGCAGGGAAAAGGGTGCCCACGCGAGGTCCTGGTGCCCTGAAAAGCTTACTAACGTTAAAAGAAAGCAGACCTAAATTTAAGCCTCAAGGACTCTGCTCCAAGCTTCCGCTTCGGCAGGCTATTCAAGGCTTTACCTTGAGGAAGGGACTCCCGTCAAGTTTCCTTTTAGCTCTAGAGCGTCTC
The DNA here is from genome assembly GCF_965194825.1 of Balaenoptera physalus. Classification (NCBI taxonomy): domain Eukaryota; kingdom Metazoa; phylum Chordata; class Mammalia; order Artiodactyla; family Balaenopteridae; genus Balaenoptera; species Balaenoptera physalus. The sequence continues at coordinate 158,508 of NW_028125266.1, forward strand.
AGGAGGAGCTCCCACCCAGGCTATGAAAGCACCCTGTTGATGGAGAGAACACTCGTTCCCTTCCCAGAGCCCTGCCTACTGCGACTAGACACCCGTCCTAAAACTGTTATTTAGGTAGTGTTAAGGCAACATGAATGGAGCATTCAAAATGGGAAAGCAAGGCCTGTGCCATCAGGTCCCTGTTTCCAGCGAACACGCAGCCTACCTCCTTGTGCTTTCTACCAGGTAAATACACACTCTAGCTACACACTGGTCCCTTCCCTGAATAACGTTTTCTTGGCACGGAGTTCTCCGTGTAGCCAACTGCCTCTCCCAAGGAAGGCTCTAGGTACGCTATCGGGGCTTAGCTTCTTCTAAAACCCTGCAGTGTAAGACGTAGAACTGTGCTTTGCTTCCAGCAGGAAAGCAAGCCGACTTTCTCCTGTAAGTATGGGGTGTTAAGGTATGACACTCTAGAAGGAATGCGAAGCAGTTTTGGTTTCTCAGTGCCGCTCAGCCTAGGGCAATGAGGCAAGATATGCATGACATGTGGGATGTAAGAGAACAGATTTCCTGGAGCCTTTGGAGTGCTGATTAAACCTAGGTCTCCCAAGGAAGAGTGCAGTGTGTTGCCCTACACTCAGCATACGCAGAGTGACTGGGAAAGGTTTCCGGGCCTGGATGTTTCTTAGCAGCCTAGTGGAGGCTGCCGGTACTAGGTGTTCTTGCAGGGAATAGGGAGCCCACGCGAGGTCCTCGGTGTCCTGAAAGCTTACTAACCTTAAAAGAAAACAAACCTAAAGCTAATGCTTCAAGGACTCTGCTCCAAGCTTCCGCTTTGGTAGGCTATTCAAGGCTTTATCTTGGGGAAAGGACTCACGTCACGTTTCCTTTTAGCTCTAGAGCGTCTCAGGAGGAGCTCCCACCCAGGCTATGAAAGCACCCTGTTGATCTAGAGAACACTCGTTCCCTTCCCAGAGCCCTGCCTACAGTGTCTAAAGGCCCGTCCTAAAACTGTAATTTAGGTAGCTTCAAGGCAGCATGAGTGGTGCATTCAAAATGGGAAAGCAAGCCTTGTGCCATCAGGTGACCGTTTCCAGCGAAAACGCAGCCTACCTCCTTGTGATTTCTACCAAGTAAATATACACTCTAGCTACACACTGGCCCCTTCCTTAATAAAGTTGGTTTGGCACGGAGTTCTGCGTGTAGCCACGGCCTCCCCAAAGGAGCGCTCTAGGTACGCTATCGGGGCTTAGCCTCTTCTAAAACCCTGCAGTGTAGGAGGAAGAACTGTGCTTTGGTACCAGCAGGAACGCAAGCCGACTTTCTCCTGTAAGTATGGCATCTTCAGGTATGACTTTGTAGAAGGAATGCTAAGCAGTTTTGGTTTCTCAGTGCCGATCAGCTTAGGGCAATGAGGCAGATTGGCATGACATGTAGGAAATGAGAGAACAGATTTCCTGGAGCTAGTGGAGTGCGGAGGAAATCCAGCTCCTCCAAGGAAGAGTGCAGTGTGTTGCCCTACACTTAGCATCCAGAGAGTGACTGGGAAACTTTTCGGGGCCTGGATGTTTCCTGGCAGGCCAGGGGAGCCTGGCCGGTCCCGGTGTTCTTGCAGGGAATAGGGTGCCCACGCGAGGTCCTCGGTACCTGAAAAGCTTACTAACGTTAAAAGAAAGCAGACCTAAAATTAAGCCTCAAGTTCTCTGCTCCAAGCTTCCGCTTCGGCAGGCTATTCAAGGCTTTACCTTGAGGAAAGGACTCCCGTCAAGTTTCCTTTTAGCTCTAGAGCGTCTCAGGAGGAGCTCCCAGCCAGGCTATGAAAGCACCCTGTTGATTTAGAGAAAACTCTTTCCCTTCCCAGTACACTGCCTACAGTGACAGGGACCCGTGCGAAACACTGTTATTTAGGTAGCTTCAAGGCAGCAAGAATGGAGCATTCAATATGGAAAAGCAAGCCTTGTGCCATAAATTCCCCGTTTCCAGTGAACACGCAGCCTACCTCCTTGAGATTTTACCAAGTAAATATACACTCTAGCTCCACACTGGTCCCTTCCTTGAATAAAGTTGGTTTGGCAGGGAGTTCTGCGTCTAGCCAACGGCGTCCACCAAGGAGCGATCTAGGTTCGCTATCGGGGCTTAGCTTCTTCTAAAACCCTGCACTGGAAGAGCAAGAACTGGGCTTTGGTTACAGCAGGAATGCAAGCCGACTCTCTCCTGTAAATATGGGGTCTTAAGGTATGACACTCTAGAAGGAATGCGAAGCAGTTTTGGTTTCTCAGTGCCGCTCAGCCTAGGGCAATGAGGCAGATTTCCATGACATGTAGGATGTAAGAGAACAGATTTCCTGGAGCTGTTGGAGTGCGGAGGAAACCTAGGTCTCCCAAGGAAGAGTGCAGTGTGTTGCCCTACACTCAGCATACACAGAGTGACTGGGAAAGGTTTCCGGGCCTGGATGTTTCTTAGCAGGCCAGGGGAGCCTGCCTGAACTCGGTGTTCTAGCAGGGAAAAGGGTGCCCACGCGAGGTCCTGGTGCCCTGAAAAGCTTACTAACGTTAAAAGAAAGCAGACCTAAATTTAAGCCTCAAGGACTCTGCTCCAAGCTTCCGCTTCGGCAGGCTATTCAAGGCTTTACCTTGAGGAAGGGACTCCCGTCAAGTTTCCTTTTAGCTCTAGAGCGTCTCAGGAGGAGCTCCCACCCAGGCTATGAAAGCACCCTGTTGATGGAGAGAACACTCGTTCCCTTCCCAGAGCCCTGCCTACTGCGACTAGACACCCGTCCTAAAACTGTTATTTAGGTAGTGTTAAGGCAACATGAATGGAGCATTCAAAATGGGAAAGCAAGGCCTGTGCCATCAGGTCCCTGTTTCCAGCGAACACGCAGCCTACCTCCTTGTGCTTTCTACCAGGTAAATACACACTCTAGCTACATACTGGTCCCTTCCCTGAATAACGTTTTCTTGGCACGGAGTTCTCCGTGTAGCCAACTGCCTCTCCCAAGGAAGGCTCTAGGTACGCTATCGGGGCTTAGCTTCTTCTAAAACCCTGCAGTGTAAGACGTAGAAGTGTGCTTTGCTTCCAGCAGGAAAGCAAGCCGACTTTCTCCTGTAAGTATGGGGTGTTAAGGTATGACACTCTAGAAGGAATGCGAAGCAGTTTTGGTTTCTCAGTGCCGCTCAGCCTAGGGCAATGAGGCAAGATATGCATGACATGTGGGATGTAAGAGAACAGATTTCCTGGAGCCTTTGGAGTGCTGATTAAACCTAGGTCTCCCAAGGAAGAGTGCAGTGTGTTGCCCTACACTCAGCATACGCAGAGTGACTGGGAAAGGTTTCCGGGCCTGGATGTTTCTTAGCAGCCTAGTGGAGGCTGCCGGTACTAGGTGTTCTTGCAGGGAATAGGGAGCCCACGCGAGGTCCTCGGTGTCCTGAAAGCTTACTAACCTTAAAAGAAAACAAACCTAAAGCTAATGCTTCAAGGACTCTGCTCCAAGCTTCCGCTTTGGTAGGCTATTCAAGGCTTTATCTTGGGGAAAGGACTCACGTCACGTTTCCTTTTAGCTCTAGAGCGTCTCAGGAGGAGCTCCCACCCAGGCTATGAAAGCACCCTGTTGATCTAGAGAACACTCGTTCCCTTCCCAGAGCCCTGCCTACAGTGTCTAAAGGCCCGTCCTAAAACTGTAATTTAGGTAGCTTCAAGGCAGCATGAGTGGTGCATTCAAAATGGGAAAGCAAGCCTTGTGCCATCAGGTGACCGTTTCCAGCGAAAACGCAGCCTACCTCCTTGTGATTTCTACCAAGTAAATATACACTCTAGCTACACACTGGCCCCTTCCTTAATAAAGTTGGTTTGGCACGGAGTTCTGCGTGTAGCCACGGCCTCCCCAAAGGAGCGCTCTAGGTACGCTATCGGGGCTTAGCCTCTTCTAAAACCCTGCAGTGTAGGAGGAAGAACTGTGCTTTGGTACCAGCAGGAACGCAAGCCGACTTTCTCCTGTAAGTATGGCATCTTAAGGTATGACTTTGTAGAAGGAATGCTAAGCAGTTTTGGTTTCTCAGTGCCGATCAGCTTAGGGCAATGAGGCAGATTGGCATGACCTGTAGGAAATGAGAGAACAGATTTCCTGGAGCTGGTGGAGTGCGGAGGAAATCCATCTCCTCCAAGGAAGAGTGCAGTGTGTTGCCCTACACTTAGCATCCAGAGAGTGACTGGGAAACTTTTCCGGGCCTGGATGTTTCCTGGCAGGCCAGGGGAGCCTGGCCGGTCCCGGTGTTCTTGCAGGGAATAGGGTGCCCACGCGAGGTCCTCGGTACCTGAAAAGCTTACTAACGTTAAAAGAAAGCAGACCTAAAATTAAGCCTCAAGTTCTCTGCTCCAAGCTTCCGCTTCGGCAGGCTATTCAAGGCTTTACCTTGAGGAAAGGACTCCCGTCAAGTTTCCTTTTAGCTCTAGAGCGTCTCAGGAGGAGCTCCCAGCCAGGCTATGAAAGCACCCTGTTGATTTAGAGAAAACTCTTTCCCTTCCCAGTACACTGCCTACAGTGACAGGGACCCGTGCGAAACACTGTTATTTAGGTAGCTTCAAGGCAGCAAGAATGGAGCATTCAATATGGAAAAGCAAGCCTTGTGCCATAAATTCCCCGTTTCCAGTGAACACGCAGCCTACCTCCTTGAGATTTTACCAAGTAAATATACACTCTAGCTCCACACTGGTCCCTTCCTTGAATAAAGTTGGTTTGGCAGGGAGTTCTGCGTCTAGCCAACGGCGTCCACCAAGGAGCGATCTAGGTTCGCTATCGGGGCTTAGCTTCTTCTAAAACCCTGCACTGGAAGAGCAAGAACTGGGCTTTGGTTACAGCAGGAATGCAAGCCGACTCTCTCCTGTAAATATGGGGTCTTAAGGTATGACACTCTAGAAGGAATGCGAAGCAGTTTTGGTTTCTCAGTGCCGCTCAGCCTAGGGCAATGAGGCAGATTTCCATGACATGTAGGATGTAAGAGAACAGATTTCCTGGAGCTGTTGGAGTGCGGAGGAAACCTAGGTCTCCCAAGGAAGAGTGCAGTGTGTTGCCCTACACTCAGCATACACAGAGTGACTGGGAAAGGTTTCCGGGCCTGGATGTTTCTTAGCAGGCCAGGGGAGCCTGCCTGAACTCGGTGTTCTAGCAGGGAAAAGGGTGCCCACGCGAGGTCCTGGTGCCCTGAAAAGCTTACTAACGTTAAAAGAAAGCAGACCTAAATTTAAGCCTCAAGGACTCTGCTCCAAGCTTCCGCTTCGGCAGGCTATTCAAGGCTTTACCTTGAGGAAGGGACTCCCGTCAAGTTTCCTTTTAGCTCTAGAGCGTCTCAGGAGGAGCTCCCACCCAGGCTATGAAAGCACCCTGTTGATGGAGAGAACACTCGTTCCCTTCCCAGAGCCCTGCCTACTGCGACTAGACACCCGTCCTAAAACTGTTATTTAGGTAGTGTTAAGGCAACATGAATGGAGCATTCAAAATGGGAAAGCAAGGCCTGTGCCATCAGGTCCCTGTTTCCAGCGAACACGCAGCCTACCTCCTTGTGCTTTCTACCAGGTAAATACACACTCTAGCTACACACTGGTCCCTTCCCTGAATAACGTTTTCTTGGCACGGAGTTCTCCGTGTAGCCAACTGCCTCTCCCAAGGAAGGCTCTAGGTACGCTATCGGGGCTTAGCTTCTTCTAAAACCCTGCAGTGTAAGACGTAGAACTGTGCTTTGCTTCCAGCAGGAAAGCAAGCCGACTTTCTCCTGTAAGTATGGGGTGTTAAGGTATGACACTCTAGAAGGAATGCGAAGCAGTTTTGGTTTCTCAGTGCCGCTCAGCCTAGGGCAATGAGGCAAGATATGCATGACATGTGGGATGTAAGAGAACAGATTTCCTGGAGCCTTTGGAGTGCTGATTAAACCTAGGTCTCCCAAGGAAGAGTGCAGTGTGTTGCCCTACACTCAGCATACGCAGAGTGACTGGGAAAGGTTTCCGGGCCTGGATGTTTCTTAGCAGCCTAGTGGAGGCTGCCGGTACTAGGTGTTCTTGCAGGGAATAGGGAGCCCACGCGAGGTCCTCGGTGTCCTGAAAGCTTACTAACCTTAAAAGAAAACAAACCTAAAGCTAATGCTTCAAGGACTCTGCTCCAAGCTTCCGCTTTGGTAGGCTATTCAAGGCTTTATCTTGGGGAAAGGACTCACGTCACGTTTCCTTTTAGCTCTAGAGCGTCTCAGGAGGAGCTCCCACCCAGGCTATGAAAGCACCCTGTTGATCTAGAGAACACTCGTTCCCTTCCCAGAGCCCTGCCTACAGTGTCTAAAGGCCCGTCCTAAAACTGTAATTTAGGTAGCTTCAAGGCAGCATGAGTGGTGCATTCAAAATGGGAAAGCAAGCCTTGTGCCATCAGGTGACCGTTTCCAGCGAAAACGCAGCCTACCTCCTTGTGATTTCTACCAAGTAAATATACACTCTAGCTACACACTGGCCCCTTCCTTAATAAAGTTGGTTTGGCACGGAGTTCTGCGTGTAGCCACGGCCTCCCCAAAGGAGCGCTCTAGGTACGCTATCGGGGCTTAGCCTCTTCTAAAACCCTGCAGTGTAGGAGGAAGAACTGTGCTTTGGTACCAGCAGGAACGCAAGCCGACTTTCTCCTGTAAGTATGGCATCTTCAGGTATGACTTTGTAGAAGGAATGCTAAGCAGTTTTGGTTTCTCAGTGCCGATCAGCTTAGGGCAATGAGGCAGATTGGCATGACATGTAGGAAATGAGAGAACAGATTTCCTGGAGCTAGTGGAGTGCGGAGGAAATCCAGCTCCTCCAAGGAAGAGTGCAGTGTGTTGCCCTACACTTAGCATCCAGAGAGTGACTGGGAAACTTTTCGGGGCCTGGATGTTTCCTGGCAGGCCAGGGGAGCCTGGCCGGTCCCGGTGTTCTTGCAGGGAATAGGGTGCCCACGCGAGGTCCTCGGTACCTGAAAAGCTTACTAACGTTAAAAGAAAGCAGACCTAAAATTAAGCCTCAAGTTCTCTGCTCCAAGCTTCCGCTTCGGCAGGCTATTCAAGGCTTTACCTTGAGGAAAGGACTCCCGTCAAGTTTCCTTTTAGCTCTAGAGCGTCTCAGGAGGAGCTCCCAGCCAGGCTATGAAAGCACCCTGTTGATTTAGAGAAAACTCTTTCCCTTCCCAGTACACTGCCTACAGTGACAGGGACCCGTGCGAAACACTGTTATTTAGGTAGCTTCAAGGCAGCAAGAATGGAGCATTCAATATGGAAAAGCAAGCCTTGTGCCATAAATTCCCCGTTTCCAGTGAACACGCAGCCTACCTCCTTGAGATTTTACCAAGTAAATATACACTCTAGCTCCACACTGGTCCCTTCCTTGAATAAAGTTGGTTTGGCAGGGAGTTCTGCGTCTAGCCAACGGCGTCCACCAAGGAGCGATCTAGGTTCGCTATCGGGGCTTAGCTTCTTCTAAAACCCTGCACTGGAAGAGCAAGAACTGGGCTTTGGTTACAGCAGGAATGCAAGCCGACTCTCTCCTGTAAATATGGGGTCTTAAGGTATGACACTCTAGAAGGAATGCGAAGCAGTTTTGGTTTCTCAGTGCCGCTCAGCCTAGGGCAATGAGGCAGATTTCCATGACATGTAGGATGTAAGAGAACAGATTTCCTGGAGCTGTTGGAGTGCGGAGGAAACCTAGGTCTCCCAAGGAAGAGTGCAGTGTGTTGCCCTACACTCAGCATACACAGAGTGACTGGGAAAGGTTTCCGGGCCTGGATGTTTCTTAGCAGGCCAGGGGAGCCTGCCTGAACTCGGTGTTCTAGCAGGGAAAAGGGTGCCCACGCGAGGTCCTGGTGCCCTGAAAAGCTTACTAACGTTAAAAGAAAGCAGACCTAAATTTAAGCCTCAAGGACTCTGCTCCAAGCTTCCGCTTCGGCAGGCTATTCAAGGCTTTACCTTGAGGAAGGGACTCCCGTCAAGTTTCCTTTTAGCTCTAGAGCGTCTCAGGAGGAGCTCCCACCCAGGCTATGAAAGCACCCTGTTGATGGAGAGAACACTCGTTCCCTTCCCAGAGCCCTGCCTACTGCGACTAGACACCCGTCCTAAAACTGTTATTTAGGTAGTGTTAAGGCAACATGAATGGAGCATTCAAAATGGGAAAGCAAGGCCTGTGCCATCAGGTCCCTGTTTCCAGCGAACACGCAGCCTACCTCCTTGTGCTTTCTACCAGGTAAATACACACTCTAGCTACACACTGGTCCCTTCCCTGAATAACGTTTTCTTGGCACGGAGTTCTCCGTGTAGCCAACTGCCTATCCCAAGGAAGGCTCTAGGTACGCTATCGGGGCTTAGCTTCTTCTAAAACCCTGCAGTGTAAGACGTAGAAGTGTGCTTTGCTTCCAGCAGGAAAGCAAGCCGACTTTCTCCTGTAAGTATGGGGTGTTAAGGTATGACACTCTAGAAGGAATGCGAAGCAGTTTTGGTTTCTCAGTGCCGCTCAGCCTAGGGCAATGAGGCAAGATATGCATGACATGTGGGATGTAAGAGAACAGATTTCCTGGAGCCTTTGGAGTGCTGATTAAACCTAGGTCTCCCAAGGAAGAGTGCAGTGTGTTGCCCTACACTCAGCATACGCAGAGTGACTGGGAAAGGTTTCCGGGCCTGGATGTTTCTTAGCAGCCTAGTGGAGGCTGCCGGTACTAGGTGTTCTTGCAGGGAATAGGGAGCCCACGCGAGGTCCTCGGTGTCCTGAAAGCTTACTAACCTTAAAAGAAAACAAACCTAAAGCTAATGCTTCAAGGACTCTGCTCCAAGCTTCCGCTTTGGTAGGCTATTCAAGGCTTTATCTTGGGGAAAGGACTCACGTCACGTTTCCTTTTAGCTCTAGAGCGTCTCAGGAGGAGCTCCCACCCAGGCTATGAAAGCACCCTGTTGATCTAGAGAACACTCGTTCCCTTCCCAGAGCCCTGCCTACAGTGTCTAAAGGCCCGTCCTAAAACTGTAATTTAGGTAGCTTCAAGGCAGCATGAGTGGTGCATTCAAAATGGGAAAGCAAGCCTTGTGCCATCAGGTGACCGTTTCCAGCGAAAACGCAGCCTACCTCCTTGTGATTTCTACCAAGTAAATATACACTCTAGCTACACACTGGCCCCTTCCTTAATAAAGTTGGTTTGGCACGGAGTTCTGCGTGTAGCCACGGCCTCCCCAAAGGAGCGCTCTAGGTACGCTATCGGGGCTTAGCCTCTTCTAAAACCCTGCAGTGTAGGAGGAAGAACTGTGCTTTGGTACCAGCAGGAACGCAAGCCGACTTTCTCCTGTAAGTATGGCATCTTAAGGTATGACTTTGTAGAAGGAATGCTAAGGAGTTTTGGTTTCTCAGTGCCGATCAGCTTAGGGCAATGAGGCAGATTGGCATGACCTGTAGGAAATGAGAGAACAGATTTCCTGGAGCTGGTGGAGTGCGGAGGAAATCCATCTCCTCCAAGGAAGAGTGCAGTGTGTTGCCCTACACTTAGCATCCAGAGAGTGACTGGGAAACTTTTCCGGGCCTGGATGTTTCCTGGCAGGCCAGGGGAGCCTGGCCGGTCCCGGTGTTCTTGCAGGGAATAGGGTGCCCACGCGAGGTCCTCGGTACCTGAAAAGCTTACTAACGTTAAAAGAAAGCAGACCTAAAATTAAGCCTCAAGTTCTCTGCTCCAAGCTTCCGCTTCGGCAGGCTATTCAAGGCTTTACCTTGAGGAAAGGACTCCCGTCAAGTTTCCTTTTAGCTCTAGAGCGTCTCAGGAGGAGCTCCCAGCCAGGCTATGAAAGCACCCTGTTGATTTAGAGAAAACTCTTTCCCTTCCCAGTACACTGCCTACAGTGACAGGGACCCGTGCGAAACACTGTTATTTAGGTAGCTTCAAGGCAGCAAGAATGGAGCATTCAATATGGAAAAGCAAGCCTTGTGCCATAAATTCCCCGTTTCCAGTGAACACGCAGCCTACCTCCTTGAGATTTTACCAAGTAAATATACACTCTAGCTCCACACTGGTCCCTTCCTTGAATAAAGTTGGTTTGGCAGGGAGTTCTGCGTCTAGCCAACGGCGTCCACCAAGGAGCGATCTAGGTTCGCTATCGGGGCTTAGCTTCTTCTAAAACCCTGCACTGGAAGAGCAAGAACTGGGCTTTGGTTACAGCAGGAATGCAAGCCGACTCTCTCCTGTAAATATGGGGTCTTAAGGTATGACACTCTAGAAGGAATGCGAAGCAGTTTTGGTTTCTCAGTGCCGCTCAGCCTAGGGCAATGAGGCAGATTTCCATGACATGTAGGATGTAAGAGAACAGATTTCCTGGAGCTGTTGGAGTGCGGAGGAAACCTAGGTCTCCCAAGGAAGAGTGCAGTGTGTTGCCCTACACTCAGCATACACAGAGTGACTGGGAAAGGTTTCCGGGCCTGGATGTTTCTTAGCAGGCCAGGGGAGCCTGCCTGAACTCGGTGTTCTAGCAGGGAAAAGGGTGCCCACGCGAGGTCCTGGTGCCCTGAAAAGCTTACTAACGTTAAAAGAAAGCAGACCTAAATTTAAGCCTCAAGGACTCTGCTCCAAGCTTCCGCTTCGGCAGGCTATTCAAGGCTTTACCTTGAGGAAGGGACTCCCGTCAAGTTTCCTTTTAGCTCTAGAGCGTCTCAGGAGGAGCTCCCACCCAGGCTATGAAAGCACCCTGTTGATGGAGAGAACACTCGTTCCCTTCCCAGAGCCCTGCCTACTGCGACTAGACACCCGTCCTAAAACTGTTATTTAGGTAGTGTTAAGGCAACATGAATGGAGCATTCAAAATGGGAAAGCAAGGCCTGTGCCATCAGGTCCCTGTTTCCAGCGAACACGCAGCCTACCTCCTTGTGCTTTCTACCAGGTAAATACACACTCTAGCTACATACTGGTCCCTTCCCTGAATAACGTTTTCTTGGCACGGAGTTCTCCGTGTAGCCAACTGCCTCTCCCAAGGAAGGCTCTAGGTACGCTATCGGGGCTTAGCTTCTTCTAAAACCCTGCAGTGTAAGACGTAGAAGTGTGCTTTGCTTCCAGCAGGAAAGCAAGCCGACTTTCTCCTGTAAGTATGGGGTGTTAAGGTATGACACTCTAGAAGGAATGCGAAGCAGTTTTGGTTTCTCAGTGCCGCTCAGCCTAGGGCAATGAGGCAAGATATGCATGACATGTGGGATGTAAGAGAACAGATTTCCTGGAGCCTTTGGAGTGCTGATTAAACCTAGGTCTCCCAAGGAAGAGTGCAGTGTGTTGCCCTACACTCAGCATACGCAGAGTGACTGGGAAAGGTTTCCGGGCCTGGATGTTTCTTAGCAGCCTAGTGGAGGCTGCCGGTACTAGGTGTTCTTGCAGGGAATAGGGAGCCCACGCGAGGTCCTCGGTGTCCTGAAAGCTTACTAACCTTAAAAGAAAACAAACCTAAAGCTAATGCTTCAAGGACTCTGCTCCAAGCTTCCGCTTTGGTAGGCTATTCAAGGCTTTATCTTGGGGAAAGGACTCACGTCACGTTTCCTTTTAGCTCTAGAGCGTCTCAGGAGGAGCTCCCACCCAGGCTATGAAAGCACCCTGTTGATCTAGAGAACACTCGTTCCCTTCCCAGAGCCCTGCCTACAGTGTCTAAAGGCCCGTCCTAAAACTGTAATTTAGGTAGCTTCAAGGCAGCATGAGTGGTGCATTCAAAATGGGAAAGCAAGCCTTGTGCCATCAGGTGACCGTTTCCAGCGAAAACGCAGCCTACCTCCTTGTGATTTCTACCAAGTAAATATACACTCTAGCTACACACTGGCCCCTTCCTTAATAAAGTTGGTTTGGCACGGAGTTCTGCGTGTAGCCACGGCCTCCCCAAAGGAGCGCTCTAGGTACGCTATCGGGGCTTAGCCTCTTCTAAAACCCTGCAGTGTAGGAGGAAGAACTGTGCTTTGGTACCAGCAGGAACGCAAGCCGACTTTCTCCTGTAAGTATGGCATCTTAAGGTATGACTTTGTAGAAGGAATGCTAAGCAGTTTTGGTTTCTCAGTGCCGATCAGCTTAGGGCAATGAGGCAGATTGGCATGACATGTAGGAAATGAGAGAACAGATTTCCTGGAGCTAGTGGAGTGCGGAGGAAATCCAGCTCCTCCAAGGAAGAGTGCAGTGTGTTGCCCTACACTTAGCATCCAGAGAGTGACTGGGAAACTTTTCGGGGCCTGGATGTTTCCTGGCAGGCCAGGGGAGCCTGGCCGGTCCCGGTGTTCTTGCAGGGAATAGGGTGCCCACGCGAGGTCCTCGGTACCTGAAAAGCTTACTAACGTTAAAAGAAAGCAGACCTAAAATTAAGCCTCAAGTTCTCTGCTCCAAGCTTCCGCTTCGGCAGGCTATTCAAGGCTTTACCTTGAGGAAAGGACTCCCGTCAAGTTTCCTTTTAGCTCTAGAGCGTCTCAGGAGGAGCTCCCAGCCAGGCTATGAAAGCACCCTGTTGATTTAGAGAAAACTCTTTCCCTTCCCAGTACACTGCCTACAGTGACAGGGACCCGTGCGAAACACTGTTATTTAGGTAGCTTCAAGGCAGCAAGAATGGAGCATTCAATATGGAAAAGCAAGCCTTGTGCCATAAATTCCCCGTTTCCAGTGAACACGCAGCCTACCTCCTTGAGATTTTACCAAGTAAATATACACTCTAGCTCCACACTGGTCCCTTCCTTGAATAAAGTTGGTTTGGCAGGGAGTTCTGCGTCTAGCCAACGGCGTCCACCAAGGAGCGATCTAGGTTCGCTATCGGGGCTTAGCTTCTTCTAAAACCCTGCACTGGAAGAGCAAGAACTGGGCTTTGGTTACAGCAGGAATGCAAGCCGACTCTCTCCTGTAAATATGGGGTCTTAAGGTATGACACTCTAGAAGGAATGCGAAGCAGTTTTGGTTTCTCAGTGCCGCTCAGCCTAGGGCAATGAGGCAGATTTCCATGACATGTAGGATGTAAGAGAACAGATTTCCTGGAGCTGTTGGAGTGCGGAGGAAACCTAGGTCTCCCAAGGAAGAGTGCAGTGTGTTGCCCTACACTCAGCATACACAGAGTGACTGGGAAAGGTTTCCGGGCCTGGATGTTTCTTAGCAGGCCAGGGGAGCCTGCCTGAACTCGGTGTTCTAGCAGGGAAAAGGGTGCCCACGCGAGGTCCTGGTGCCCTGAAAAGCTTACTAACGTTAAAAGAAAGCAGACCTAAATTTAAGCCTCAAGGACTCTGCTCCAAGCTTCCGCTTCGGCAGGCTATTCAAGGCTTTACCTTGAGGAAGGGACTCCCGTCAAGTTTCCTTTTAGCTCTAGAGCGTCTCAGGAGGAGCTCCCACCCAGGCTATGAAAGCACCCTGTTGATGGAGAGAACACTCGTTCCCTTCCCAGAGCCCTGCCTACTGCGACTAGACACCCGTCCTAAAACTGTTATTTAGGTAGTGTTAAGGCAACATGAATGGAGCATTCAAAATGGGAAAGCAA